>NC_135770.1:8859026-9116336 GCF_052425735.1 Oculina patagonica
GTGGGGGAGGGGGAATAAGTACCAGTTAATTGTGACATTCCGTCTCCTGCATTCGAGGGTTTCGTCAGCGCAGTTGCTAAGCAACGGAACGCGTTTTTGTTGCGTCATGCTGACGTGGCTATTTTCGGAGTAGTCGTGAGTACTCGCGTTAGTATTTGATTGGATAATAAGGATTGGAAACTGTTCGAGTACTTTAACGAAGATTTGTCAAACACAGCACGTGTTTTGTCGACGGCATTTAGGATCTTGTTGACTTAATTTCCTTGTGTTCTGATACCATGCACAGGATCAGGGAGCGATGAAAATGAGAAACTTCTTGAGCTACTAGACACTGTTGGACTTGTAAGTATAATGTAGTTAACTTTCTAATCCAGCATTTATAGATTTCTCACGTCTATTAACATTTATGTTTTATAATTTTAATTTGCGAAGACGTGTGTTTCTGAGAAAGTTCTCTCGTTTGGACTTGCCTTAAAATCTTCATGCACAGTTGAACCTCTGCTAAAGAACACTTGCCTTAAGCCGACACTTGGTCATCGTCTTAGCCACATACAAACACTCAACCTCCCATAAGCGGACATCTCTCTTAATATAAGAGGAGACTTTTTTCTAGTCGCTTGGGTGTCCGCTTACGCGAAGGTCCACAGTGGCTGCGGTCACATCTAGACTGCTAACTATAGTTAGGACGGCGTTAACTATAGTTAGCTATTTCGGTAATGTGACCGCTTCTCTGTTCGCCCTAACTATAGTTAGAAAATTTACGCCTCGCTGATCCAAAACAATACACACTAACTATAGTTATACCCAAGCAAGGTTCATGGGTTAGTCTTAAGTTTACAAACGAAAAGCCAATCAGAAAGCGACAATTCTTTTCGCACGTGCGAGATGAACATAAATATGCAAAACAAAGCACCAAGGGAAGGAAAACAAGAAAAACAACATGCCAAGAAATTACATATCATCAATGTTAGCAAAAACAAAGCTTGAATTCTTCGGTTTCTAGCATCCTTACTTCATTTTATTTTCTTCAAGGCCGAAATGCCGTGCAAAAATAGAAAAAATAGAGGAACAACTGGACACAAATAAACAACAAGGGCTGTCATGAACTAATTTAAATACCAAATTATTCACAACCTAATCAGAACTAACGATAGTTAACTGCATTGGTGTGACCGCAAAGACGACAGAAAGCACTAACTATAGTTAGGTATGACGTCACGTAACTTGAGACTAACTATAGTTAAACTTTAGTTACGTCGTAGATGTGACCGCAGCCAGTATCTGTATTGCTTCAAACTATTCTTTGGAAATTTCATTTATTTTTAATTATGCGTCTAATAATAATAAGAACTTTATTTATTTAAGTGTCAGGGTAAGTATTTAGCTTACAGAAGCTAATTGGGGACACGTTTCTACTTAACAATATATTAAAATTTAAAATGTACAGTTAAGAATACCGGTAAATATGGGTGTTTTCGTCTCATCTTTTCTTACAGCCAACTTTGTGTGGCCGTGTGGGCGGTATTGATACCCCGGTAGACTCCAATTGGTGAGTATAAAAGCTCAACAATCCTGCGTAGTTTTGTTCCACAAATCCTCCCCGTTGGATGGTTAGGGATAAGGTGGCTTTCACAAAGCTAACAAAATATTTAATCTTGTTTTTATTCTCGTGGATTAAACACAGGTATATTTGAACTGCACTGCTTGACAAAGTTACCTCGCATTCGCTACCCACCCAGAAATGTTGAACAATTAAAGCCCTTTTTTCTTCGTTCAAATATACGGTGCGAGTTTTCTACATCATCCTGACTAGCGAAAGAAAACTCATTGCCGACTCATGAAAACTTTAGCTGGCTCAATTCGTTAAAAGTGCATGAAAGTTGATTCTCAAACGAGAGCGAGTTTTTGAATTCCTGTTGGTTCTTGTTTAAGAGGCCTTGGAAACGTTAAGTCCAGCTGATCTAGTTGATTTTGTGCGACTCGAAGAACATCTACTCTCACTGTCAGTAGAGCCAATTTCTGCCCGTTTTATTCAAGCTTTTTTCTTTTATTCATATAGGGAAGATATGCTGTCCCCTGGTGAGATGCAAAGAGTGTCTTTCGCTCGTTTGTTCTATCACCGACCATTAATAGCACGTAAGTAGCAATGTAATGCTTTTTTGGTCACCTTTCCCCACCTCATTCAGCCGAAAATATGCGAGTTTTCCTTATCTTATTTCAGAGCAGACCCTGCCAAGGGACTGCTTTGTTTTGAATAAACATTTCAGAGGGCGTCAAATTCCCTATGCTAATTAAATGACACTTTACTTTTAAGTAATAAAAATGATGAAAATAGTTACTTCTAAGAATTCTAAGAATTATAGCTAATTACCGACCTACTCAAACTATTTCTAAATGATCAAGATCTGTACTTACTTCAGACCGAAACGACGCCAAAACCATACCTTTTACAGGGCCATAGGCAGAACGCAAAAAATGTGGACTTCAAAATCAGGAAGCAGAACCACAGAACCCGAAGCTCACGCCTCCGGCGCTCGCACCCACCCACGCAAAATCCTGCCCACGGCCCTGCTAGTTTAGCGCCGCACATACCTATAAAGCTTATGTAAGCGAGTATCTCCCCCACCCCCCTCCTGGGCGTTTAAGTTAATTATCGATTGTTTCATTAGTTATTTTTTTTCTGAATGCGTTTTCTGCTCATCAGTTCTTGATGAAGCTACCAGTGCTTTAGACGTTGCTTCAGAGGCCAGGTTGTACTCAGTTTGTAAACAGCTTGGAATAACAGCTGTCAGTATTGGACATAGAGCATCACTGAGGCAGGTATGTATCTCATCAAACAGATTGGGTTGGTTCATGCTTAGCGTGCATCTATCGAGTTTCAGTTTTTACAATAACTGAGAAAATTCCAACGTGCTCATTGTTGGAGAGCTTTGGTTGATTAGAGTATAGGCCATAAAATGACGTGACTTGTTACGTAACGTGAGGTGTTCTCAGAAAACTTAAGAAATTGTCGCAACGCTTTCTGAGAAACTGAAATCGGCGAGTTGTGAAATGTGCAGAGAATGCAGGGAAAGTGTTCTTAAGGTCATTCCCTAGTGATGTATTGTGCATCCCTGCTGCGCATAATTTCACGCATGATCAGCGCGTGCGCACTAAAAATGGCGGCTTTTTCTTTATGGCTGGACCTCGCCAAAGACAAATTGTCATTTTCTTTCGACCAGTTCTCAGTGTAGAATAAGAAGTAATCGGCGGAAAAGTGAATTTAGCAAGCAATCGTGACTATAATCATTGTGATATATAAAGGATTTAATGGGTATAACCCTAAACGAGCATGGGCGCCCCCCCCCCCCCCATTTTTATTTCAAAATTTAATTTCCTATAACATAAACAATCATCAGGCAAAGTTTGACAAAAATCTCAGTGCAGGTTCTATTGCAGTGGAATTACCTTAAAGAGTTGCGCGCGTGTGCAATTTCCACTGATTTCTCCCGTAATTTTCTTGTAAAATTAATTGACCACATTTTTTCATGATCTTTACACTTATAAACCATGGAAATGACGCCATAGAATGTCCAAAACTTTGCAGTGAAACCACTCGTTTGCAGCGCATGGTTCCGTGGAAAACTTCACAGCCTTCATTTTCTCTTATTGTTTTTCGTTGAGCGCGGAAAACATTCGTGAGAGAACTTGACGCCGCTTGACGTGAGAGAACTTGACGGGGCGGGGAGCGACAAATAAAAAAGCTGTGAAAGTCTGTTTGGAAAAAATGTGGTCCATTTGTTTCATGAACGCAGGAGTTTAAAAACAACAAGACAGACTTCCGAGATTCAACCCGAAAATTTCCATTCTGGTGACGTAGCTCTACAGAAATATGTACAGTGTCTCTGATTGGTTGTTGCTTGGTGACGAGTTTTGCGCGCAAGAAACAACCAATCAGAGGGAAACTGAAAACAGGGTTCGTACAGGACATGGAAAACCTGGAAAGTCATGGAGTTTTTGAATTTCATTCTCCAGACCTGGAAAGTTATGGAATTTAAGTTTGGGCCATGGAAAGTCGTGGGAAATGGTATTGATTGTCTAAAATAAATTAGGCAAGTTGTTTTTTTTTGTGTGAAAAAAGTACCCAAAATCAAGATTATTTTTTAAAATAAAATGAAAATCAAATTTAGGTCATGGAAAACTTTGAAAAGTCATGCAAAGGGTCATGGAAAGTCATGGAATTTCAAATGCTCAAAAGAGTACGAACCCTGTGTAAACAAATGCAAATGAAAGTAACGTTACGTCAATTATCATTTTGTTTCCTCAGCTCCACGACTTTAATTTGAAACTGGTCGGAGAAGGAGGATGGGAATTCAAGAAAATCAAAGATGAATAAAGTTATTCCAGCAACGCAAATTTCCGAGATTTCTTTTACAACAGATTGCATAATTATATAATGAATTGTATATACAATGAATTGAATTTACTTAACCAATATTTTCTAATCTGACAAATTATCCTATATAAAATACAATGTGATCATTAAATCAAAGGTTTATATAACCATTGCTATTTCTATATTACGACTGTTATACAAGTTTATCGTATAACAATGTTGCTTCGAGGGCATTTTCTTTCCTTATGGGAGAGAATGAGCCGTGAGAGAGCCCTGGGAACGAAAATTGTTCTGCTATCGAGCAACCGGCTCGCCTAATAGTACTGATTTCATTAGTTCTTGTTCAATGCTGAAGCTCGTAACGTGCTATTAAATTTTATTTGTGTGTTATTTTTGTTTGACAAAGTATCCTATTATGGCTTATGTAATAGTTCGTTATAAATGTGTAATGATTATTTATGTTATGTAACGATTCAATTTAAATAATGTAACGCATTTTCAATTATGTATTGACTCAATTTCACAATTTAAATTATATTAAGGCTCGATTTAAAAATATAATTATTATTTATGCTGTGTAATGGTTCGATTTAAATAATGTAACGCAATTTCAATTATATAATGTCTCAATGGCACAATTTCAATTAATTTATGTTACGGCTTAATTTAAATTTTATGGTAATCGAAAAGTTCTAAAATGAACAACAGTATTTAAATTATTACTATTTTTATTGAAAATTAACGTATTTTTCTACACCATGACTTTTTTCAATAAACGTAGCTCACTGTTGTTAGAGATCTGCCTTGTTTTTGCGATGCAGTAAAATTCCGATTATAAGTGCAGAACTTAATTCCGTCAAAAATACTCCGCTGTGCGTCGTATTTTCAACTCTCTTCTTGATCGGTGTTTTGATATCCCGATGAAACACTCACTCGTGTTTGATAGTTGAACCCCGCTAATTCTAACTCGGTTATTTCGAATTCCCCGTTTTTTCGAATTCAAACCCAATTGGATTTGCCCTTCAGTCATTTACTATCGGCTATTTCGAACTCCCGCTAATTAAATTCAAACTATTTTTTTGTTTCCCCTGACGGTTCGAAATAACGGGGTTCAACTGTATTACATCAGAACCAATACAACTCACTGAGTTATGAGTACATTCTGCCGTACCTCCGAAAGCGGTGACCATGTTAACGGCGGAGACATTGTCACGTGATGAGCTGTGTCTAAAAGTACTGAAATTTACCTCCTAGAAAAACTCTCATTGAGCAGGACATTACACGATATTGGCGTCCATCTTTACGTAGGACAGCGCTAGTTGGAAAAAGTATTTTAGTTACGACATTCCATTCATCCTTGTCAGGGTCATAGCATTCAATTCCTCCCCTTTCTCCCCAGTTGCACCACGCACAGTCCACCATATAAACTTTGTCATCAACACACATGATTCTGCCATC
Organism: Oculina patagonica; assembly: GCF_052425735.1. NCBI lineage: Eukaryota > Metazoa > Cnidaria > Anthozoa > Scleractinia > Oculinidae > Oculina > Oculina patagonica. The sequence continues at coordinate 8,864,860 of NC_135770.1, forward strand.
AAGAATTGTCTTTGGTTTTCCTATTAATTGCCATTCATTTGTTATTTCGCTGTACACTTCACATATCACACGAGGATCGCCAGTGCGGTTTGTCTTCCTTCCACCAACAATGAAAATTTTCTCGTGTGAGGCGGTTCCGTAAGCATTATATCTTGCTTCTTGAAGATTAGCCAGTTTCTCCCATTTTCCTTTGCTGAGATCATACCTGTCTACATCGGCCAAGGCTTTGTGTTGTCCTTCATTGAGGCCACCAATGAAATAAATAAAATTGTCTTTTGCGACAATGCAAATTCCTACCCTCAAACCTGAATCAAATGATAATACGTCTTCCCACGATTTCGATTCGGGTTTGTACTTCGTAATGTACGAAATATGCTGTTTTCCACAAGGAATAAACTGTGACACTCCCCCGCACCGATCGTAAGAACTCAAAGAAGCACAATCAGGACAAGACATTCTACTCCCGGGAATTTGCCTTTCTGATTCCAGTGCGTAAATTCCATCTACATTGTTATCACTGACAAAAATTTGCTCTAAATGTCTCTTTCCTTCGTACGGTACGTCCGTCCACCGATCAAACAATTTACCAAGGCAAAATATATAGTTTTCATAGGGACGCGTCTGAATCGTCCATCGAAAGAAAGTATACCAGGTATACACTGTGCCGTGATAGGATACCATTTGCTTCAACCACGGTGAAGTGTCCTTCAACTTGAACCACGGTGAAGTTTCACTCAACTTGTACCACGCATTTGTACTTGGATCATAACACAGGAGTTGTTTTTTTCCCCCTCGCTTTAGGCATACTACTATCACAGGAGTCTCAAGAGACTTCCTGGGAGACGGGACCGAGATATTTTCAGAATTATTTGAGTCAATTGCCTTCATAACTTCCTTTACAACAGTGAGACAGCATACATTATCGTTCACAAGATCATTTGTCACGATATCATTGAATAGATAGTCACGCGATACATAAACAAGCCGAACCTGACGAAATAAATCGTTGAAATACTTCTCTCGCTCGCTTTTGTTGTGATCGATCCAAGTTAGAATGATCTTAAACACATCTTCCTCTGCGCTAACAACTATTTCGTCACTTGAAATCCATTTGTTAACTTCCTCGCTCGACATGTTCAACAAGCAGCTATTTCAAAAAGAAATAGTGTTTCGTTTCCAGATTGCGGAAGGGTGAGAATAATGTAACACTAAGGAGAGATGGGTTTGTGGTTTACTTTAATTTGGAGAAGGTCCTAGTGTATGTTGAATTTGCCGAATTTATGCACGAGTGAAGAATGAAAAGAAGAACTTCATATTCAGTTTAACACCTACTGTCCATTTTATGTAAAGGAGACGTAAACTACGTCCTGATGCAGTTTGGCTTTCAAGAGTTCAAGTAACACACAAATATTTCTCTTTATAGAAATAGCATGTGTCTTTCTCTCCAAATTAAGTTAAGTGAAAGAAGCTTGTCTTTATCGTTTTTACTCATCCAGTGAAAATTAAAATGATTGTTTTTATTTCTGCAGAACACTTTTTACTTAAAAATGGCACCTGATAGCATAACTTTGAATGTTACATGAATGGAAAAATAACTTACAGAAAATATTTAAATATATTCCTATCAATGTCGGGAATGGTTTATTTTTTAAAACAAACAATCCTAAAACAAATCAGTCCCATAAATAAAGTGTTTTGTGACTACTGATCTCTGATAAAATCCAAAACAACACTTTAATCGTAGATTAAATTATTACCTTTTGACAAAAAGCTTGAGGTATATACTTCTCTGAGTTGATCACATGCTCAAATCAAATAAATGCCAAATTCAAGACAAACCATAACCCCGGTCGACAACAACAGAGATAAGCACACTGTTTCGAAGCCATTTCTTCAAAATCAAATGCCTGTTGTCACTTTACAAAGACACGTAAACAACCAGGGCAAATTAATGTAAAAAAGCTACCATACACAGATTTTTAACCGGGATTTTTAATTAAGCAAAATTCAAGTTTAAAGAAAGTTTATGTTATATGTTATATATAGTCATACCAGGATTGTATTTTGGTCGATCCGCGCTGCACGCTCTCCCGGCAAATATAAAATTATCTCCACAGAATAAGAGCTAATAAGACACAGCCAAGTTGCTTCTGTTGTCAGTGTAACACTGATAATAACGATTTGCATTTTTGGCGATACTGTGGAGTTTCGATCAGACCGCGATGGCTTTGAATAATCCAAATAATGTTTATATCAATAATTTAATCTCAGAAATCTGCTCCAGCAGTTGCAACGGTAGTTAATGTTGAGCGTTACATCAACTAAGGAGACGAATTTAGTTCGACACGGCAGTTGCACACCTTGCTATACGATACTGTCCATACAAAATTTAAACTTTGAACAGAACTTGACTGTCTTCTTTTTCGTTCTCAACTTTCCGTGCAGACTCGAATGTTTTTGCGACGCACGTGACACTGATCACGCAATTCCGGGTACATCCACGCGAGAACCCACGCAATTTTGCGTGTATTCGCGCTGTTTGTGACGTCGACGATGCCGTGAATTTTCTTGTACAAATAGAATAGGGCAATTTCCCACATTTATACATTCCTCTGTTACATGAAGTGAAATTAACTTTGTAACTCGCCTGTAAATATGCACTTCTCTTTGTAGTGCACTTAAGCTCTACCGTGCGAGCAAACTCGAGTCATCCCGTTTTTCTTTGCGCTTGCAAACACTGGTTGGTGGAAATTTACTTCCGTTTCAGAATAATATTAAACGCTACGAGAGCTTTCTCTAGTTTTCTTACAATACATCGCTTTAATCAAACTTAAAACAATTTCAGTCGTTAGATGTTTCTGTTTGGAACGAATCTCAATATTTTTGGTCATGCTGAGGAATAATATTATATTTCCGATATTTAAAGAACATGTTTTTACGAAATTAATTGCCATCGGTCATACGTATTTACTTTGTGGTTACGACCGTTCTTGTGATTGGATAGCAGCCACCCGTGCGAGCAAACACGACAAGTCATCCCGTTTTTGTTTGCGCTTTCAAACACTGATTGGTGGAAATTTACTTCCGTTTCAGAAAATCGCTAGAATGTTTACTTAACAATTAAACGCTACGAGAGCTTTCTCTAGTTTTCTTACAATACATCGCTTTTATCAAACTTAAAACCATTGCAGTCGCCAGATATTTCTGTTTGCAACGAATCTCAATATTTTTTTATCATGCTGAGGAATATCTTTCCGATATTTGAAGAACATGTTTTTACGAAATTAATTGCCATCGGTCAAACGTATTTACTTTGTGGTTACGACCGTTCTTCTGATTGGATAGTAGCCCCCACTGTGTAAATAGTTCACATCGAAGCCAAAATAATACCGTATCGTTTCTGAGGAAACGAAACAAAAACTCTTCCGCTTTCGCTACGTTGGTGAAATTTGCATGTATGAATGTTTTGGCGTCAGAAATAAGATCTTCGCATTGATAACTTTCTGCAAAATGGTAAGTTGAAATACAATTTGAAGTATTCAACGTCTGTGCTAAAACTTTTCCAGCCAGAGTCATTAATGGCAGAATAAACAAATAGTCAGCCATCTCGATCAGGTCCCGAGCATCATCTTCAGCCAATATCTGAACGCCACCCGTGTAAATAAACTCCAATACAGCTCCTAAACCAGCCTCGGTTAGCATTTCCAATCGAGCCACTCCTACTTTTGACTCTATCATGCCACTGTTTAGCAGCTTTTCAAAGAAAGGACTTGCTTCTGAAAGAACTTTTCTGTGAGCTTTGAATTCTGTGCCATCTTCGACCAGCAAAGTTACGTCAAAAGGATTGTCGCGTGTTTCTTGTGGCTTGAATATGTCTTGTGTCCTTCTCGTAACATCCATCGCCGAATTTAAAACACTATCAACGAATTTAAATGGAAATGGACTGAAAGATATTGTATTTGAAATATAACTGACTAAAGAATATTACTAAAGTGTATTCGTGACCTCCGTTTTCATAGAACTCGTGATCGATGCAGTCAATCTATCTATGACGTCATCAACTACCCGGAATATTGAATAATCGGATAAGGAAAGCTTTGGATTATATTGTCACTTATCTGACATATTTGTCATCTTATGCGCATACCGCAGGCACGTATTTTCTTGGCTCTCTAAGCTATAAAGCTGGAGTTGAAAATAGGCCCCTCAGTATTTATTTGAGGTATACTGACATGCTATAGGTGTATTATAAAAGCCAGATGCATGTTTATCAAAAATATTGTATAAAAAAGCCTTTGCTTAATAAACATTAGGCTCGAATAAACTGCAGGAATCAAACAAACGCCGGGTTCACCAGGATAACTTTGAAATAAAAGAAAATACGGCAATTGTAGATCTATCTGTAAAGCACAAACTGACCTACGCATTGCACTTGACAACTGACATCCTGAAGATGTCGAAACGTTGTATTTTATTATCACTGATCTTTGATCTTTTCTTGACAATTAAACGTTCTCTTGCTTAGTAAATTATTATGTGAGGAATACTGCAGTATTTTCAAGTTTTCGAAAGACGGACGAACACGCCGTATAAAAAGTTGCTCGCGGTGCTTTTCTCAGTAGAGTTTCTTCTTTGTTTAACGACCCTTACTCACTTCAGTGGTTATTTTAAGGTAATCTTGAATCGTATCAAGTATTCGTGCTACCACGGAGAGTAACTGTAGTCGAAAAATTAAAATGTTTGAAATTTGGATTCACGTCCCTACATGTACAAGCCAACTGCAATCTGTTTTCGAAGGCCAATAATTAAATCCATTGCCTTTTTTGCTTTTGACGCGCGTCATTCAAATGTAGATGCTTGCTGCGTGATGTTTTCTTTTCTCCAGAGTAAGAGGTATAATAAGAGGTATTATTATATGGCTAGCACTTGTAGGCGATAAAACGCGTGCTCTCATTGGCTAAGGGGAAGGGCATTATTCTCCCGTAATGCCCAAGAGCTGATTACGAATTATGCAAATTTATAGAAACAAAACAAAACAAAAAAGGCCATTTAAAGACCACATTTTTTAAAAAAAATTGCTGTGAAAATCGTGAGTGACGACAAGAGTGAATTCAGTACCCTGACGAGCTTAGATTTAAGGATAACAGTGAACGTACAGCGTTAAAATACGAACGAGTTGGAGTGGTGGCGGACAGAGCGAAGGAAACAACCAGGAGGAGATTGAAACTCTCATCAAAGAGCAAAAAAGTAAAAATACAACCAAGAAAACTGTCAGTGACATGAAAGCATATCATGTCCATTTTTTGGACTTACTAGCTGGTGATCACTTTTTAGAAAAGTTATTGAAAGATGTGCGCAAAATTAATGGCGACGAGTACTAACCCACGGGGGGACTCCCGTATGAAAGGGGCGAGGATTCTCGTTGGAAATTTTAAAAAGAACCCTAAAAAAGACCAACCCGGGCGGGGCTCAAGCTGTTTTTGACTCCTTAAAGATACCAGAATATTAAAAATAGAATTTATATTTGTAAATTTCTTCGAATGCAACCCTAAACGAGACCTGGACGGCTAAAACTATAAGCGTTCTGCCTGGAACATCCTAAGCGAGACCAAAAATCCGAAATTTACACCCCCCCCCCCCCCCCCCCCCAAGGTACGAACCTGACACGCTGTCGACATAATGGTATGGGACGAGTGTGTACCATTTGCTCAAAGGCACAATTTAAATTATGTACTTGCTCAATTTAAAAATTTAAAAATTTATTACGTTTTGTAATGCGCGTATCGCAATTTCAATTATGTAGTGGCTCAATGGCTCAATTTAAATTTAATTAATGGTATAGTAGGAAAGTTGTGAAATGATCAATAGTATTTAAATTATTGCTATTTTTACTGAAAGTTAACGTATTTTTCTATAACATGACATTTTTTTTTCAATAAAATCAATGGCAGCTTACTGTTGTGAGAAATCTGCCATGTTTTGTGATACAATTCCGAGTATTACTGCAGAGTTTACAATAGCTCATAAGGCTTTTTATGGTAGGGCTAATTTTGGGGTACGTGAGGAGATTATTATCTGATAGATTTCTGCGTCTCAGTGGGGGTGGGTTTGCGTATCATCTTCCCCGCGCGCAGCGCTGCCACAAAAACGAAATTACGGCAAATTAACGCCTGATCGCATAATCATAGGATAAGGTTTTGAGCTTTTGTGTTGTCAATAACCCCACCTTCAGACAATTGTCGACTATTGATAAAGGTGAATGAACGACCGTAGCGAATTTGGAACACTAACTTTTCTAGCAGGAGGTTTCGAGCGTTAGGGTCGGCACACACGGGGCGAAGTCCCTGCCGGTATTCCTTGCAAAAAGCTCATTGAAGATTGTTTACGAGGGGCTAGTCACAGCGACTTGTCCCCATGCGTGTAACAACCAGTAAGCTTAATGTTGGGAATAACTATGTTTTGAAAGGCAAGTCCCTGCGACTTGTCCCCATGCGTGTACCGACCCGTAAGCTTAATGTTGAGCATAACTATGTTTTGAGAGGCAAGTCCTTGGGACCTCTCCCTTTAATTCAAACCAGTTCGAATTCGTGTGACAAGTAGTCGCAGAAACCAAGCTTCGGTCCTTGTGACTAAAAATGGGTAGTTCATACAAAATGGGCAGCTCATAGGAAGGGATTTTTCCCCAAACTTTGTTGCAGGCTTTAGTCGCAGAGATCCTACGGTGTGCCGAATTGTATCATTTCTCGGAATCAAATTCAGGATCTCCGCGAGCATTAAGAGATGTAGTAAAAAAAAAAAAATGACTAAGACGCCAGACCTGTCCAAACATTCTTAGACGCTCCAAAATGGCCACGAAACGAGCAAATACTGTACATAAATTATTTGGGTGAAAAAAAAAGGTGTTGCACAACCGAAGCTGAAACTCTCCTAATATTCGTTGTCCAAGGTCCGCTCCGCATATTCTCTCCTCCCTATGACCCCTTTGCACCCTCTTTGCGGGTAATAACCCTGCACCCTCTCGCCCTCGGGTCAACTACCGCCCAGGCGACTGGGAACGAAGCAGGCCCACGGTTAAGATCGAGATTCATCGATGAGAGGGAAAGTTGTACGAAAATTTCATGTCAGAAGCTGGACGGGATAGGATTTCTTCTCTTCGTGCAATAAAGCATCGAATGAGCTTGAGTACATACCCCATACTTCTGTTGAGCGAAAAAGGTATCGTTTGCTTTTCTCACAAACAGAAGTAGCGTGCAATTCCACTGCCGGCAACCACGATTTCCTTGAAAGAAATCGATGCGGAGCGGAAAAAATAACTCGGTAAAGCCACTACCTGAGACTGAATGCCCTCCTTCCCTACTTATCTCTCCTCTCTCTCCTCTCCCTTTCGAAAAAAGGACGCCCGATCGCAGGTTATAGAGCCACTGGCTTGGCTGCCAACACTTGTTACGTATGCTAAACTTTCCTACAATTTGAGCTCAGACAAGGAAACTTGTTCCTTCGCCTTACTCGGCAATAGCGCAGCAAAAAACCAAGAGACATTTTTGTAACTCAGCAAATCTTGTTTAATGTAAAGTAAACCTCGTCGATACTTCACACAGCTAATAATACTAACTGCTAAAGGTAATCATTATGGAAATCACGCTTATCGAATTGCAACAGTTTATGCGTTGCCTACATAGTGTCCAAGACAAATTGTATATGAAAGTATGTTACTTTGTTAATGTTAAATTAAAAATCCAGTTAAAATTTTGGACGCTACCTACGTGAGGAATATAAAGCACAAATAAAAGTTTCTTTGAAATGCAAAACCTGTTGTGCTCATGAATAGATCAACCTATTTTGTCTTTTCCTAACGTTAACTTCTGTAATTTCTTAGATATAGATATCGTGTTATACAAAAAGGAACGCTCAAAAGTCGCAACGTTTCCACCTCTCCGAGGTCATTTTCAAGTGGGAGTAAATCAGTTAAAAATAGTTAAAAACAGGTGAGAAAGTCACGATCGCTAGAATGTTATAAAATATGTCAAGGATGTGAAAAATACTTATGATATTGTTATAATAATAATAGAGTTGATGTTCTTGGGCGTAAATAAGTTTTTGACTTTTGTCAAAGCTCATGTTAGCCCTTGCCTGCGGCTCGGGCTAAAATGAGCCTGAGTGGGATCAAAAACATATCAAAACAATCTTGCCCACCCGCAAAAATCAACTCTATTGTTATATTTACGTTATTTTTTTATTATTCATTTATATTATTTTTTTTGCAAAGAATTTCCTGAAAAATATCAACATGCTTGTGAGATGTCATCACTTCTGCATGCGCATGCATTGCGTACTTTCCTTTAATTTCTTGAAATACAACTGAAAAAAAAGAATGGACTGCAAGTCCGAGAATCACGGACATTCAAATCATTCAAATCTGGTGCTGATCAAAAGGATAGCGGGCTCTGGGAATGAGAGAGTCACAAGACTCTAACAACGCAATTTGTGTAGTTCTGATAAGTTACTGACAACGTAAAAGTTGTCAGTAAGATTAAGTCTTGCTTTTAATGAACTCTAATCTCATCATAGTTTAGATTTAAATGACCTTTTTTATTTACCATTAAAACCAATACAACTCACTGAGCTACGAGTCACTTTCTGTCACACCTTCGAAAGAAGTAACGTGATGAGCTGAAGTACTGAAATTTGCCTCCTAGAAAAACTCTCATTGAGCAGGACATTACACCAGCCACGGTTCTATCTCTATCTTGGACAGCTTTAGCTGGAACAGGTATTTTAGTTACGACATTCCATTCATCCTTGTCAGGGTCATAGCATACAATTTCTCCCCTTCCTCCCCAGTTGTACCACGTACCGTCCACCATATAAACTTTGTCATCAACACACATTATGCTACCAACAGGAAATGCCCTTGATTTTGTTATTAATTGCCATTCATTTGTTGCTTCGCTGTACACTTCACATATGTTCACACGAACAAGAAAGCCTGTCCTCGATCCCCCAGCAATGAAAATTTTCTCGCGTGCGGCGGTTCCGAAGGCAAAATATCTTGCTTCTCGAAGATTCGCCAGTTTGTCCCATTTTCTTTTGTTGAGATCATACCTGTCAACATCGGCCAAAACCTTGCGTGTTCCCTCCATGACGCCACCAATGAAATAAATATAATTGTCTTTTGCGACAATACAAATTCCTATTTTCAAACCTACATCAAATGATAATACGTCTTCCCACGATTTCGATTCGGGTTTGTACTTCGTAATGTACGAAAGATGCTGTTTTCCACAAGGAATAAACTGTGCCACTCGCCCGAACCGATTGAAAGGATTCAAAGAAGCACAATCAGGGCAAGATATTCTACTCCCGGGAATTTGCCTCAGTTCTGATTCCAGTGCGTAAATTCCATCTCCATTGTTACTGACAAAAATTTGCTGTAAATGTCTGTTTCCTTCATACGGTACGTCCGTCCATCGATCAAACAATTTACCAAGGCAAAAAATATAGTTTTTATAGTGACGCGTCGTGCGTTGAAATAAAGTATACACTGTGCCGTGATAGGATACTAATTGCCCATTCCACGATGAAGTGTCGTCACTCAACGTGTACCAAGGTGAAGTTTCACTCAACTTGTACCACGTATTTGTACGGGGATTATAACACAGGAGTTGTTCCCCCCCTTTCACTAGGCATACTACTATAACAGGAGTCTCAAGGGACTTCCTGGGAGACGGGACCGAGATATTTTCAGAATTATTTGAGTCAATTGCCTTCATAACTTCCTTTACAACAGTGAGACAGCATACATTATCGTTCACAAGATCATTTGTCACGATATCATTGAATAGATAGTCACGCGATACATAAACAAGCCGAACCTGACGAAATAAATCGTTGAAATACTTCTCTCGCTCGCTTTTGTTGTGATCGATCCAAGTTAGAATGATCTTAAACACATCTACCTCTGCGCTAACAACTATTTCGTCACTTGAAATCCATTTGTTAACTTCCTCGCTCGACATGTTCAAAAACTCTTCCGCTTTCGCTACGTTGGTGAAATTTGCATGTATGAATGTTTTGGCGTCAGAAATAAGATCTTCGCATTGATAACTTTCTGCAAAATGGTAAGTTGAAATACAATTTGAAGTATTCAACGTCTGTGCTAAAACTTTTCCAGCCAGAGTCATTAATGGCAGAATAAACAAATAGTCAGCCATCTCGATCAGGTCCCGAGCATCATCTTCAGCCAATATCTGAACGCCACCCGTGTAAATAAACTCCAATACAGCTCCTAAACCAGCCTCGGTTAGCATTTCCAATCGAGCCACTCCTACTTTTGACTCTATCATGCCACTGTTTAGCAGCTTTTCAAAGAAAGGACTTGCTGCTGAAAGAACTTTTCTGTGAGCTTTGAACTCGGTGCCATCTTCGACCAGCAAGGTCACGTCAAAAGGATTGTCGTGCGTTTCTTGTGGCTTGAATATGTCTTTCTTTTTCGTAACATCCATAGCGTATTAACACTAGCAAATGGAAACCTCCTGAAAATTATTGTAGTTCAAGTTTAAGACTTAAAAATATTACCAGTGGATTCGTGACCGCCGTTTCCATTGAACTGCATCGATTCAGGGGACTCAATATCTATGACGTCAACAAGTAGCCAGAATATTTCAACGGCTGAATTGAAATAAAATTTCAACAAGAAATTTGCAGAAGGACTTGCTCGGAAAAGAAAAAAAGATTGCATCGAGCATCATTGGGGTTTGCTTATAGTATGAAGGTTTCTTTTAGTCCTGTCGGTACATCAATCACTCGTGCTTTTGCAATCACGATTACACCTGAATGATGTTCAGTTATTTTTGGGATTCATAATTATAAAGCCTGATATTAGTGCATCTATTTTTTCAAATTTTCAAAATTACCTTTACCCAGATTAGTGTTTAGTTATTAACCTGTCATGTTAATAATTTTTATCGAATTTGTGTGATTGTTCAAGAAAATGGGTGGAAGACAGCTAATAATAGCAACTTTTGTTTCTAAGTTTCGATAACTGTGAAGTGCAATTTGTTAACTTTTGAATGCAAATGAAATTCAAAGGCTTTTCTTTCCCACTTGACGGAAACAATGGTGCCTGTACTCGAATTCGCTGAGTATTGTAGTTTGAAAATGAAGTCTGAATCAACCGTTGTTCAATGAACCACTCAATCGACCACAAAGACAATATCAAGCCAGCCAAAAGAAATAAAATACAAACAGCGGTAACAAACATAACACGTACATGGACTATGCATGGTTTGAAAAAAAGAATCTAAAATTTACTAGACGTTTCGCATGCTACAGCACGCATCTTCAGAAGTGACGGTTACAAAAAGCGAAGGATTTTGAAACTTAAAAAATACAAAGCGAGGTACTGATAACGAACTAAACAATGGCCGCGGCCGCACTTGAGAGTTAACTGGGTTAATTTTTTAGAAACCCGGTTAAAAATTTCCACAAAACTTAACTAGGTTAAAGTATGGTTACCAAAACTAACTCGGTTAAATATTTTTAGCGGCCGCATTACGATCAGACCAGACTGAAGTGTTGTCATGATTAAGCTATTTGAAAACAAGCAAAAGCGAGCGGCTTTCGTGATAATTTTATTACTTGCTCATTTCTTCTCCTGCTTTTAAGATTTATTTCAATGCATTCTCGGCTTACACCGCTCTATTCTTTCCGAATGCGTTCTACGCAAATTTCAAGCCCAGTTGTTTCGAATATGTTGTCAGTTGATCTTCAGCAGTCGTTCATCGGCATATCGAAATCGCCTTCAAGGCCTTCAAGTGCACGTTTTTTCCAAGGAATCGGCGAAGAGACGGAAGAGATCATCAGAAACCATGAAAGCCCTGTCTGAGCAAAATAATCCGCAGTTCTCTGGTGGTTCTAGAGTTTCTTAATAGCAAAGGAAATTATAGAATTAAGCCACGAATTGTGTCCGAACGCCATGTTTGCGTGTGATGGAAAAGAATATCTTCTCTTACATGGAGATGATTGACACATTTGACAAATAAAACAATAGTTGAATCTGATAAGAAACCACTAGCCTGGTTAAAACGACCCAGAAAGGTAGTTTAGAATAACCTAACCCAGTTAAAAAATCTTTTGTTCTTTGATTAATTTCCATGGGAACCGCTAACCTGGTTAAGAGGCGGTTTAATGATAACAAATACGCGGCTGCACTAGACATTTTTTAACCCGGTTAATTTGAATTGATTAATTGGAAATAACTCGGTTAACTCGCCAAGTGCGGCCGCGGCCAATATCAGTAGCGCTTTTGGCGCGAGGTGATTGGCTACTCAAACTCCGAATATCCTTTGCTATTTACCTCCGAGAAACGCGCGAGAGAAAATTGTAATCTTTAACAGGAATAAACTACAGTGTAGTCAAAAATCATCCTCTCGGGCTATATTATCTCACTCTTTTAGTATACCGTAGAATTCCGGTTATAAGCCCTGGGCTTATACAACTTCGTATAAGGGGTTTTGGGTGGGCTTATAAGCGGAAGGGCTTATATCCGGGAGGGCTTATAAGTGGAATAAAAAAAACGTTTCGAAACGAGCCATGGGAGTGTTGATCGAAATACGTTTTTAGGTTAAAAACACATAATAAAGCAACATTTAGCCCTGTTCAGTACCGTCATTCAGCAGAGGGGGGCTTATATCCGGGGGGGCTTATAACCGGATGTATTATTTTGTTTTAAGGTAGATGGGCCTATAACCGGGGGGGCTTATAAGTGGAGGGGCTTATAACCGGAATTTTACGGTATTCTAAAACAACTATTCTCACTGCATACATAATTAGCCCGTCACGCGGGAATGGCTTAAGTTCGTTAAATTCCGGCGTGTTGCACCTGCGCACTAGTGGCATGATGCATTGCGACCTTCGCTTCAAATATCACAGTTTCAGTCACCTCGTGGCCAGTTCAACGGAGTTCGGTGAAGTGACGTTTCAAAGTTTCTTTGCATATGACCGCCACCAGCCCATCTTCGCCGACGCTGAACCAGCTTTGCCGGCGGCCCCGCCGTAGTTGCTACGGCCCCCGTGGTCGAACAAGAGGTACTTTTTCCGTTCTGTTCTTCATTTTCCGTCTTGTTAGGTTTTGGAATCGCGAGATGGGCCACGTTTTTGTCGTTTCCCTTGCTTATTCCGTTCCTACGTGCTTTCATGTCTGGCTCATTTTTCAAATGGTGTTTACTGCTCGCCACTTTCGGGTTAGGGATTTCATGCGGTTTTGTGTCCGGGAAATTTAGCTTTTGGCCCGCTTCACCTTCTTAGTTTGGTTTTCCATTTTAATCGTTATTTTATTCTTGGTGCATGCAGCGCGATTGCCTTTGTTTTTTCTACCAATTATTGGTTATATTGTGTTATTAGTTCGCTGCTTGTCAGCTTTTACCCTATGGGGCACGTTCTTTCATTTGGGATCGCTTATTTGCATATTTTTGTTTTTGAATTTTCTTTGTTTGGGTTTATTTGTCTCGTATTTTGTGTTTGCCCTTCTGTTGCGGTTTAAATGTCCATGTTTCCATGTAGTCTATGTTGCTATCCCATGGCGAGCGCGTGGGACCTGGAGAACCACAAATTTGCCCTCAAAAGTCAGTGGTCTTGAACCTTTGTATAATGTTTTAATGTTTTAAGTTTTATGCGTTCGTATGGCCCGGAGAGCCAGCAGCCTGGAGAGCTGTGAAATGTTTTTTGAGTATTCGCTGTTTTCACCGTTCCCATAATACATCTTGTTTACCCCCCAAAATTTTTGCATAAGCATTGTTTTCAATTTCTCTTGGGATTTACAATGACGTACAATCGTCCCAAGAGAAATTGAAAACAATGTTTATGCAAAAATTTTGGGGGGTAAACAAGATGTATTATGGGAAGGTGAAAAAAAGCGAATGGCCCGGAGAGCCAACAGCCTGGAGAGCTGTGAAATGTTTTTTGAGTATGGCCTGGAGAGCCAACAGCCTGGAGAGCTGTGAAATAGATTTTGAGTTCTCTATGTTTGTATGGCCTGAAGGGCCAACAGCCTGGAGGGCTGTGAATTTCTGTCTCAGTTCGCTATGCTTGCATGGCCTGGAGAGCTGGCTGCCCGGAGAGCTGTGACACAATTAAGTGAGTTCATTATGCTTGTACCGTTCGGAAAAGCCACCGTTTGAGAGAGTTTTTTGGTATACTCCGTGAGTGTTCTATACCTGTGGTTCCAGAAGAGCCAGCGGCCAGGAGAGCCGCGGCATACTTTTCATTGCTGTTCTTTTTCAGTCGATTATTGGGCATCTATCGGTAATGATTTCTTCGGTGCAGCATGCAACTCAGTTATTTAAAGAAATGTGCTTTTCGTCTTAAATACATATTATTTAATATTTGTTTTAACTTGTCTGTTTTTGCTTTGGGGTGGGACCTTTGCCCTCTCCTCCCTATGACCCCTTTTGCACCCTCTTTGCGGGTAATAACCCTGCACCCTCTCGCCCTCGGGTCACCTTCCGCCCAGGCGACTGGGGACGAAGCAGGCGCACGGTTAAGTTCGAGATTGCATCGAGGAGAGGGGAAAGTTGCACGAAAATTTCATGTCAGAAGCTGGACGGGATAGGATTTTCTCTCTTCGTGCAATAAAGCATCGAATGAGCTTGAGTACATACCCCATACTTCTGTTGAGCGAAAAAGGTATCGTTTGCTTTTCTCACAAACACAAGTACCGGTGCAATTCCACTGCCAGCAACCACGATTTCCTTGAAAGAAATCGATAGGTTGCAGAGCAGTGAAATAATTCGTTAGAGCCACTACCTGAGATCGTGCCCTCCCTCCATACTTATCCCTCCTCTCTCCCCTCTCCTTTTGAAATCAAAGGTCTCTGTGAGACTACGACTATTTTGCTATGGTTTATCTGTTGGCAGTCAATTGTGGTATGGAGTAGTTCTTTTTAAAGGGTGAATTAGGCTTTTCACTTTGTTTAGGAGTGCAAGTGTTGAAATATGTAAATTTGTGTTGTCCTGGATATTCTGGTTATTTTATTATTAGGAATGTAGGAATGGTGGAACGGCGGAACGGTGGAACGGTACGGTTGATGGGAGGAACATTGTAAAATGCGCATTGACGTATTTTCTTAAAAGGCAGTATGTGTGAATTTTGTAAAACGCAGAAGTGTGAAACATTTTAAAAAGTGGCAACAACAGCTACCAAAACAAAGAACCATTTCAATTAAAAATACGCCAATTTAAGGTAAAGAAGGCGTCGAATAATGATTATTTGGGGAGGGGGGGGGGGGGTAGGGTGAAGTGGGGCATAGGTTCGAGATAAAGAAACGCATAAAGCCGAAGTAAGTTAAGAAAGCTGTTAAAAGGGAAATGAAAGTTCCTGAAGTTAATAAGTTTGTACTGAGAAATTTCTAATGGAATCACAAGAACAAGGGGTTTCTATTAAGGTAATTTATCCAAGTCAAACCCTGCTCAAGGTGAGCTGTTGTGAGATGAGCTACGTGTTCTCTTATACCACATGGAAAGTAGTTGTTGTCATCTTATCGCCAAAGTTAAGGTTTGTTGGGCGGGTTTAGTAATTGGATGGGGTACCAATAGGAAACGCCTTGTTGTTAAATTTTGTTGTTGAGTTTTTGAAATCCTTTTTGTCCTTCAAAGTGTTATTGTGTTTAACAAAATTAACTGACAAAAAAGTAACAAGCCAAAAAAGAAAGCTCAAAAAATGAAAAAATTTTAACCCCTTCTTATAACATAAAAATACACAAAAGACCATGATGCATGTTTTATTTAATAACTCAAAACTTATTTACAGCAGTTAAAGTTTCAATATCACATTAACGAGCAAACCATTTCGTTTTTAAGAGTAACACATCGGCTTATGTAAAAGTTATCAAGTTTCCAAAAAAAAAAAATTCAATCACTTTACAAATTTGGAACTACAACAATACATTTTCCTTTTTCTAAGATGAAAACTAACCTGAAAACCTGAGAAAAATCGACCGAATTTCAAATTAACTACCAATAAATTGTACTGCGTAAACACAAGGATTGCATCTCAAAAACCATGGCAAAGTATTAAAACTTTACATTTCCAAATAAATCATTAAAGACACATAATTTATGATACAAGCGAGGTTTTCAATCTAAAAAAAAAGGTGATCCAAAGAGCATTTTGTACCATTTGGAATTTTATCTATTCATACGCAGAAGAACCCAACGAAACCGCTCCACAAAATTTCCGCTCTGCAACCTGAACTTGAGCTGGCTGGCAAATTTAGGAATGAGACTGTTCGCTTGCTGGGACGGTTTTCCTTGGAGAAAACTTGCTGGGATTTTACAAAATATCGATGGTACCTGGGGAAAATGAACCAAAACCTTCTGCTGGCTAAAACAGAAGAAAACGACGCGCGGATTTATAAACGAGAATTTAATAACTGACTAACTTGTATTTGTAAATTAAACAATAAAAAGTAATTGTTGACTTTATTTCTATTGTTTCCGTCGGTTATTCTGCTGTCACTGAAGAGGCAAAAAAGGTCTCTTTCTTTTCTGTATGTAATATGAGCATGTGAACGATTTTGAGTCAGTTGAACAGCGCGCTCTGCCCAAAGCTAATGTGTGGCTATCTATAACCAGCGTTTTATGGAATAACTACGTATAGGATAACCAGCTTGACCGACATAGTTCTTGGTGAGTATCGATTGTTCCGTTTTCTCTGCCGATTAAGCAGCCTTGAGCAGTTTGAGGGGCGTTCTATGAATAATATCGTGTTCAAATTTTCAGCTGCCCGGGGCGATGGGATGTAAAAAACACACACAAGTTATTCAACAGCATACGCAACAGACCGAAACACGTGCGAAGCAACAAGAAAGATAATTTACCTCAATTTCTAGCTTCGAATATAGACCCAAATCTCCAAGTAACTTTCTCTGACACTCGAAAAACGTTTCAGATCATAATTCCTTCTCAAAGACCATCTTAACGAGCTTTTAAACCCTATTAAAGCTCGTTAGACCGAGACCGCCATATTGCTGAAGGAATAACTTCTGCAAAAATCGTCATGTAAAAAAAAAATATTTGGGACTTAAAACGGAAAGGAGAAACACTATAGAATTTTAAAGTGGCCTTAAAACGGAAAACCATGGAGTACAGAGTGCTGAAACCTTGTTGATGAAGGATTTATCTTTCCTTTCACCGCCGCGAAGATATGGTGTAATAGTGCTTACAAATGCGTTTTGAATTCAAATCACGGAGTTAAACAAGGACCAATTGCGGCTTCTCAAGTCTTTTGAGAACGAAATGGTAATGTACTGTTATTGCTTTGAACTTGGATGTAATTTTTTGAACGATCGGTAAATCCATTTAGTGTACAATTGACTTCAAAAGCCGGCTGCTCAAATTAAAACTTCGCTTTCAACATGAACATGTGGATAATTATTTCTGCCGTGCAGTACAGCACGGTGCGAAAAATTTCGATACTCTGCCGCTTGTCAACACATTTCTTGACTTCATCCAAACTAAAAATAAATTCTAAACAAAGTTTCTTTCAAGGTTCTCTGTAATTTTTTAAACGATCGGTAAATCCATTTAGTGTACAATTGACTTCAAAAGCCGGCTGCTCAAATTAAAACTTTGCTTTCAACATGAACATGTGGATAATTATTTCTGCCGTGCAGTACAGCACGGTGCGAAAAATTTCGATACTCTGCCGCTTGTCAACACATTTCTTGACTTCATCCAAACAAAAAATAAATTCTAAACAAAGTTTCTTTCAAGGTTCTCTGTAGTAGTCTGAATTCTGTAATTTTGTTAGCGTTTTTAATGCTTTTTCACGAGGCCGCAATTTCAACCCGCAAGTGTTGACGCAATACTAATGACAAACCCTTTCATCACCTACACCGGAATATGTGACAAGTCACGTCTTTAACACGAGATCGGAAGTGTTGACGCAATAATAATAAGAGACCCTTTCATCGCCCACTAAGCGGAAGGAACTCCCTTGAGAAATTAAAACAGTCCCTTGAGAAATTAAAAAAGTCCCTTGAGAGTAGACAAGAATGTTCCAAATTTTGCCCACATCACTCCTAATCTCCTACTTCTGCTTGTAAACAAGCAAATTAGTCGAAAAAAGGGCGCCTGGTTGCAGGTTATAGAGCCACTGGCTTGGCTGCCGGTGCTCGTTACGTATTCCTTAACTTTCCTACAATTTGATTTCAGACGAGGAAATTTGTTCCTTCGCCTTTCTCGGCTATAGCGCAGCAAAAAAACCAACAGACTCTTTTGTAACTCAGCAAATCTTGTTTAATGTAAAGTAAACCTCGTCGATACTTCACACAGCTTATAATACAAACTGATAAAGGTAATCATTATGGAAATCAAGGTTATCGATTTGCAACAGTGGTCACAAAAATACTCCACTAATCTTAGATTATTGCTGTAAAACAAATTATAAAAAGGCGGGGGCAACTTAGTTGGAACTATTACTAGTAACAGTAATAGAGTTGATGTTCTTGGGTGTAAATAAGTGTTTGGCTTTTCTCAGAGCTCATTTTTGCCCTTACCTGCGGCTCGGGCTAAAATGAGCCTGAGTGCCTATCGAAACAAATCCTGCCCACCCGCAAAAATCAACTCTATTGTTATATTTACGTTAATTTTTTTATTATTTATATTATTTTTTTGCAAAGAATTTCCTGAAAAATATCAACGTGCTTGTAAGATGTCATCACTTCTGCATGCGCATGCATTGCGTGCCTTTCGTTTAATTTTTTGAAATACGACTGAAAAAAAAAAGAATGGACATGCAAGTCCGTGAAACACGGGCATTCGAATCGCACTTGGCAAGAGCCTGCGTTCTTCGTGCTGATCAAAAGAAAACCGGGCTTTGGGAATGGGAGAGTAACCAGAGTTGAACATATCAAAAATCTAACAAAACAATTTGCGTAGTTTTGACAAGTTGCTGACAACTTAAAAGTTGTCAGTAGGATTAAGTCTTGCTTTTAATGAACTCTAAACTCATCACAGTTTAGATTTAAATGACCTTTTTTATTTACCATTAAAACCAATACAACTCACTGAGCTACGAGTCACTTTCTGTCCGTGTTAACGGCGGAGACATTGTCACGTGATGAGCTGTGTCTAAAAGTACTGAAATTTACCTCCTAGAAAAACTCTCATTGAGCAGGACATTACACCAGCCACGTCTCTACCTTTATGTAGGCCAGCGTTAGCTGGAACAGGTATTTTAGTTACGACATTCCATTCATCTTTGTCAGGGTCATAGCATTCAATTTCTCTCCTTCTTCCCAAGTTGTACCACGTACCGTCCACCATATAAACTTTGCCATCAACACACATTATTCTGCTATCAAGAATTGTCCTTGGTTTTCTTATTAATTGCCATTCATTTGTTATTTCGCTGTACACTTCACATGTGTTCACATGAACACAAAGGCCTTCCCTCCATCCCCCAGCAATGAAAATTTTCTCGCGTGAGGAGGTTCCGAAGGCAGAAAACCTTGCTTCTCGAAGATTCGCCAGTTTGTCCCATTTTCTTTTGTTGAGATCATACCTGTCAACATCTGCCAAGACCTTGCGTGTTCCCTCCATGACGCCACCAATGAAATAAATATAATTGTCTTTTGCGACAATGCAAATTTCTACCCTCAAACCTACATCAATTGATAATACGTCTTCCCACGATTTCGATTCGGGTTTGTACTTCGTAATGTACGAAAGATGCTGTTTTCCACAAGGAATAAACTGTGCCACTCGCCCGGACCGATTGAAAGGATTCAAAGAAGCACAATCAGGACAAGATATTGTACTCCCGGGATTTTGCCTTTCTGATTCCAGTGCGTAAATTCCATCTCCATTGTTACTGACAAAAATTTTCTGTAAATGTCTGTTTCCTTCGTACGGTACGTCCGTCCATCGATCAAACAATTTATCAAGGCAAAATATATAGTTTTTATAGTGACGCTTCTGAATCGTGCGTTGAAATAAAGTATACACTGTGCCGTGATAGGATACCATTTGCTCCAACCACGGTGAAGTGTGACTCAACTTGTACCACGGCAAAGTGTGACTCAACTTGTACCACGTATTTGTACGGGGATCATAACACAGGAGTTGTTCCCCCCCTTTCACTAGGCATACTACTATAACAGGAGTCTCAAGGGACTTCCTGGGAGACGGGACCGAGATATTTTCAGAATTATTTGAGTCAATTGCCTTCATAACTTCCTTTACAACAGTGAGACAGCATACATTATCGTTCACAAGATCATTTGTCACGATATCATTGAATAGATAGTCACGCGATACGTAAACAAGCCGAACCTGACGAAATAAATCGTTGAAATACTTCTCTCGCTCGCTTTTGTTGTGATCGATCCAAGTTAGAATGATCTTAAACACATCTTCCTCTGCGCTAACAACTATTTCGTCACTTGAAATCCATTTGTTAACTTCCTCGCTCGACATGTTCAAAAACTCTTCCGCTTTCGCTACGTTGGTGAAATTTGCATGTATGAATGTTTTGGCGTCAGAAATAAGATCTTCGCATTGATAACTTTCTGCAAAATGGTAAGTTGAAATACAATTTGAAGTATTCAACGTCTGTGCTAAAACTTTTCCAGCCAGAGTCATTAATGGCAGAATAAACAAATAGTCAGCCATCTCGATCAGGTCCCGAGCATCATCTTCAGCCAATATCTGAACGCCACCCGTGTAAATAAACTCCAATACAGCTCCTAAACCAGCCTCGGTTAGCATTTCCAATCGAGCCACTCCTACTTTTGACTCTATCATGCCACTGTTTAGCAGCTTTTCAAAGAAAGGACTTGCTTCTGAAAGAACTTTTCTGTGAGCTTTGAACTCGGTGCCATCTTCGACCAGCAAGGTCACGTCAAAAGGATTGTCGTGCGTTTCTTGTGGCTTGAATATGTCTTTCTTTTTCGTAACATCCATAGCGTATTAACACTAATAAATGGAAACCTCCTGAAAATTATTGTAGTTCAAGTTTAAGACTTAAAAATATTACCAGTGGATTCGTGACCGCCGTTTCCATTGAACTGCATCGATTCAGGGGACTCAATATCTATGACGTCAACAAGTAGCCAGAATATTTCAACGGCTGAATTGAAATAAAATTTCAACAAGAAATTTGCGGAAGGACTTGCTCGGAAAAGAAAAAAAGATTGCATCGAGCATCATTGGGGTTTGCTTATAGTATGAAGGTTTCTTTTAGTCCTGTCGGTACATCAATCATTCGTGCTTTTGCAATCACGTTTACACCTGAATGATGTTCAGTTATTTTTGGGATTCATAATTATAAAGCCTGATATTAGTGCATCTATTTTTTCAAATTTTCAAAGTTACCTTTACCCAGATTAGTGTTTAGTTATTAACCTGTCATGTTAATAATTTTTATCGAATTTGTGTGATTGTTCAAGAAAATGGGCGGAAGACAGCTAATAATAGCAACTTTTGTTTCTAAGTTTCGATAACTGTGAAGTGCAATTTGTTAACTTTTGAATGCAAATGAAATTCAAAGGCTTTTCTTTCCCACTTGACGGAAACAATGGTGCCTGTACTCGAATTCGCTGAGTATTGTAGTTTGAAAATGAAGTCTGAATCAACCGTTGTTCAATGAACCACTCAATCGACCACAAAGACAATATCAAGCCAGTGGATGGGGACAGGGGGGCGGGAGCCCGGGAGAAAAGGGGCGGGAAGCGGGAGGAGAGAGGCCGGGAAGCAGGGAACCGGGAGAAAACGAGTGAAATTTCGTAACATTTCATTATATTTCGCAATAGACATGGAACAAACAGGAGAGAAAAGCTACGGAAAGGGGCGGGAGGCGGGAGTAAAAGGTACGGGAGGCGGGAGGTTCAGACCCCCCTGTCCCCCCCCCTCCCCAAGCCAGCCAAAAGAAATAAAATACAAACAGCGGTAACAAACATAACACATGGACTATGCATGGTTTGAAAAAAAGAATCTAAAATTTACTAGACGTTTCGCATGCTACAGCACGCATCTTCAGAAGTGACGGTTACAAAAAGCGAAGGATTTTGAAACTTAAAAAATACAAAGCGAGGTACTGATAACGAACTAAACAATGGCCGCGGCCACACTTGAGAGTTAACTGGGTTAATTTTTTAGAAACCCGGTTAAAAATTTCCACAAAACTTAACTAGGTTAAAGTATGGTTACCAAAACTAACTCGGTTAAATATTTTTAGCGGCCGCATTACGATCAGACCAGACTGAAGTGTTGTCATGATTTTAACATTTACCAAGTGTTAAAACCCGGCTTATTTCCCCGCCCTAGGGGCTACACGTCTGTTAAAAGCCCCGCTTGGCGGGGGCATCCGAATCGACTTTCAGGAAAAAAAAAACGGACAAAAGAATTTCTTCTATAGGTAAACAGCTTTCACCCTACGATATAAGACATATATAATTCACGGCTGAAATCTCAGAAACAAAAATTACTTTCTTGGAGACGATAGTGTACTAAGGTGGTAGATTACAAGTACAATGAGTCATTTTTATCGTGCGAATGCATTAAATACAAACCCAGGCATCGCGAAAAGCTTTATCAAGGAAGAAGAGTGGAGACTTTTTAGAACGGATTCCTCAAAACGGACATTTTGAGGAAAGCATTTAGTCCTTTATGTTAAATCCCGGCTGTCGTCCCCGCTTCAGGTGATTGCGTGCTGTTAAATTACCGCTCCACGGCCCCGGTCTACTGACATTTTGTTAAAACCACCGCCCACCGGGGCCAACGCGCCGTTAAAAGTGCGTTAAATCCCGGCTTTGGACGCGTTAAATCCCCGCTAAGTCCCGGGGGTTGGGGGGCCGGGGTTTCAATTGACTGATGCATATCGAAATCGCCTTCAAGGCCTTCAAGTGCACGTTTTTCTAAGGAATCGGCGAAGAGACGGAAGAGATCATCAGAAACCATGAAAGCCCTGCCTGAGCAAAATAATCCGCAGTTCTCTGGTGGTTCTAGAGTTTCTTAATAGCAAAGGAAATTATAGAATTAAGCCACGAATTGTGTCCGAACGCCATGTTTAACCGACTAACGAATATTACTTAAGTGTATTGGTGACCTCCGTTTTCATAAACTCGTCTCGAACTTATCGATGTAGTCTATCTGTGCAAGATCAATCTATCTACGACGTCATCAACTACCCGATTATTTATTTCAGCCGGTGAAATATTCCGGATATTCAAAGCTTTTGGATTATATTTCCAAAGGCTATCTCTAAAACGAGGAACGGGGAACGAGGAACGGGGAACGGGGATCTCTTTAAAATGGAGAATCTCTAAAATGGGGAATCTCTAAAAGGGGGAACCTCTGTTAGAGGAAATCTCTAAAAGGGGGAATATCTAAAATGGGAATCTCTAAAAGGGAAAATCTTTAAGATGGGGGAATCTCTAAAATGGGGAACCTCTAAAAGGGGGAACCTCTGTAAGGGGAAATTTCTAAAATGGGGGAATCTCTAAAATGGGGAAATCTTTAAAATGGGGGAATCTCTAAAATGGGGAATCTCTAAAATGGGAAATCTCTAAAATGGGGAATAACTAAAAAGGGAAATCTTTAAGATGGGGGAATCTCTAAAATGGGGAATCTCTAAAATGCGAAATCTCTAAAAGGTGGAATCTCTAAAATGGGGAATCTCTAAAATGGGAAATCTTTAAAATGGGAAATCTTTGAAATGGGGATCGCGAATCTCTAAAATGGGGAATCTCTAAAAGGGGAAATTTCTAAAATGGGGAATCTCTAAAATGGGGAATCTCTAAAACGGGGAATCTCTAAAATGGGGAATCTCTAAAATGGGAAATCTTTAAAATGGGAAATCTTTGAAATGGGGATCGCGAATCTCTAAAATGGGGAATCTCTAAAAGGGGAATCTATAAAATGGGAATCTCTAAAACGGGGAATGTTTAAAATGGGGAATCTCTAAAATCAGGAATCGAATCTCTAAACTATGAAGGTTTAAGTTTTCATTAAATAATTTTCCTAGTATCTACTAGACGTGCTCCAACAAATTGTAAATTGAACCATAAAATTAAACCGAAAACTCGAAAGGGTACCTTGCAAGAACACGTGCCAGGCGGAGGTCAAAATGCACATTCCGAGGCTCGATGGAGGTTGTTAGCTGCCCAGTAATTCTGTGCTGAAGTTGACGGATGTCACACACCACTCTGAATAGGCCAACGACGAGCGGAGGAAATATGGTAGGGGTATACTGACTTCTGCTTTGAAGAGGATCGGAAGAGACGCTCTATATATGCTGATGGGTGTTTTGAGGTGGGAACAGATGGGGCTAAAAAAATATTTAAAAAAAAACTATTGTTCTTCAGTTAAATTTACACGCAACTGTCACGCCGCGAAAAAGTTAAGCCAAAAACAGTCAAGCAAACTAGTCAAGAAACTGGAATTTTATGGAACACTTATTAGTAATTAACTCATCCGAGTATCAGGTCTGTGCTTTACATCTGTAGAAAAGTTCCGCTCAATATTTTTGTCAGGTATTTATGTTCGCCATCAATTTATTGGAGCACGTCTGGTAGATACTAGAAAAATCCCGGAGAAAATACATTAATGAAAACTTAAGCTTTTGTTGTTTAGAGATTCTTCATTTTAGAGATTCCCCTTTTAAAAGTTCCCCGTATTAGAGATTCCCCGTTTTAAGAGATTCACCATTTTAGAGATTCCCCATTTTAGAGATTTCCCGTTCCCCGTTCCCTGTTTCCTGATTTTCCGTTTCCCGTTCTCCGTTTCTCGTACGTCATTAGAGAGGTTAAGCATGACGTTAACGGCAGACGGCAAACGGAAAAGATAACTTCTGATTTTGAGTTCTTTTTCTTCTAATCCGTAAATAAAGCACACAAAAATGGAATAACGTCTCCTACTATTTATTGCAAATACAAATAATTTCTCTCTACTGTACACACAACTGAAGAGAGACGGCAAAAGTTTCATTTTTGCCGTTTGCCGTAAACGTCATGCTTAACCTCTCTATTATCTGGGAATGCCAGAGCCGATGGATGATTTTGGCAAGATTGTGGTAGATTTGCTAAGTGATAATTTATCGAGGGTCTCAAAGGGCTTAGCTATTAGCGGTAAAACAGCTACGGATTTGGCTGTTAGGTGTAAAAATTAAAACATTTTAACCGTTAGTCCGTTAGCCGTGAAAAAAAATGTTAACCATAAAAATTGCAGCTTTTTTGCTTTTTGTGTGTTATGGTACTCTTGATTAGGCCATCCCAATAAAATGTTTCGTTTCCCATCGCCCGACTGACCCATTTTTTTCGAAAAGTAAAAACAAAAAAATTCCAGATTCAGTAGTCAAAGAAGCAAGTACTTTAATGTACAATCACACGATCTTGTTTTATTAACAACAATTGGTATGCTGTGGTCCTTGTCTTTAATTAACATCGGTACTACGTTTTTTAAAGGCTGTTAAGAAATAACGAAGTCAACGAACGAAAATGCCACGTTTTTTATAAGACTTCGTAACCAGGCTTTCTTACTTAGCAGCCCGGCCTTCCCTAGAACCCAGACCTCTCATAAGTGTTCATTCTTTTTTTTATTCTTGGTTTTCGTGTTATGTCATAAAATTCTGAAATCAAAATTCACTAGGCCTACTAAATTTTCGTTGTCATTAGACGTAAGATAAACTAAAAATATATCTTTTTGCAAATTTCCAGATCGATAGTGTCATTCGTTTTTTAAACAGAGCATTTTGAATATTTGAATTCTCCGTCGTATGTGACATCAAGCTGAGTGCCGTGACAAAGCTGACAAAGCTGTTTTTGTTCGAAAAAAGGCCTTTCCTTTCCATTTTCAGCAGATTGAACATTTCAGATATAATAAGTGGTGTTTATGTGAAACTGTACTAGCTCATGAGCCAAAGATTACCGCTGTTGTAAACAGAATTGAGTTCCAGATGGTTTCTCTGACATCACGGCGGCCATATTTGTGTCCCTCGGAAGGACACAGTTATGGCATCTCCATACTAAGCTTTATAAATTTGCGTGGAAAGGTTCGGCAAATAACTCGCGAACGGTACAACGCAGTGAACGCACAGACCTGAAACTTGGAGAAATTGTTTATCTATTTATCGTCTATAATACAGTAAAAACCCGCGTGTAAGAACCTAGGCATTTAAGAACCTTCTGGCAGAAATTTGCTTTTATAATATCCCAAAATATAAGAACCTGTTTAGCCAAACAAATTCCTACAGGTTCTTATATGTAGGGTTTAACTATTTAATTTATATATATTTTTTACCAAAAACCAGATTAAGGTGATGTTACTGGGGTATATACAGTATGTTGTTGGACTTTTGGTAACATGGGTACATTAATAAATATTTATAATGAAGAACAGACCAGATTTTATACTATTTTCTGATAATCAACAACAAGGTCTACTCTGTAGAAATTAAGAACCTGATTAAGAACCTACTTAGCCTAAACTGTCAATAAGTACCCCATAATACAAGAACCTGTTTTGCCAAACTCTAAAAAAATAGGTTCTTACACGCGGGTTTTTACTGTATTTGAAATTCATAGCTCCTGTAGTTGAATGGTTTCGAATTTATTTTTTGATTGCGTGACAGTGAAAACCAGCAATTGCCCGACCGACCGACCTACCATTGCAAGAGACGGGGGGATGGGAAACAAAAATTTTATTGGGATGGCCTTAGGCAAAATGGAAGTGTTGGAAGTGTCTGCCGAGTGTGTCAAGGCACGAGGTGACAGACGTTGTGACAGCTCTGGAAGTGTCTGCTGAGTGTGTCAAGGCACGAGGTGACAGACGTTGTGACAGCTCTGGAAGTGTCTGCTGAGTGTGTCAAGGCACGAGGTGACAGACGTTGTGACAGCTCTGGAAGTGTCTGCGGAGTGTGTCAAGGCACGAGGTGACAGACGTTGTGACAGCTCTGGAAGTGTCTGCCGAGTGTGTCAAGGCACGAGGTGACAGACGTTGTGACAGCTCTGGAAGTGTCTGGCGAGTGTGTCAAGGCACGAGGTGACAGACGTTGTGACAGCTCTGGAAGTGTCTGCCGAGTGTGTCAAGGCACGAGGTGACAGACGTTGTGACAGCTCTGACTGTTGCTCTGTATCAATATATCTTCAATTCGATCCCTTTGTGAAGTTCTGTCCGAAGCCAAGAAAGTATTACTGAACATCATACTGATATGGAAAAATCTCATTTGCATTTACTTTCAACACACATTAACGTACGCGACTACAATACTAGTTTTACAATACGCGACTATAATACTAGTTTTAAATAATTATTTTTAATGTGTTGGAGTGCCGGTAGTAGGCAATACTGTCGATATACCAAATCCCCTCGGATATACTCCCTGTTAAAGGAAATTTAGGAGGGTTCCCGCGGGGCAAAGAAAAATCTCTGACCCCGGCGGGATTTGAACCCACGACCCTTGAATTTCCTTTAATAGGGTGTATATTCGAGGGGGATTTGGTGTATCGGCAGTATTGCCTACTACCGGCACTCCAACACATTAAAAATAATTATTTAATATCCTATTTAAAAACGGGTGCCACGCGGTCCTATCTATATCTCTATCACTTGTATACTTACCGCGACTCACTACCTAAATTACCCCGACCTGCTCCCGTACTGGCCTCGTAGCTCAGTCGGTAGAGCGTCCGTAGATCTAATCCGGAGGTCGTGGGTTCAAATCCCGCCGGGGTCAGAGATTTTTCTTTGCCCCGTGGTGTATATCCGAGGGGATTTGGTGTATCGGCAGTATTGCCTACTACCGGCACTCCAACACATTAAAAATAATTTATTTATTTAATATTTAATAAATTATTTAAAATTATTTAATATCCTATTTAAAAACGTGTGCCACGCGGTCCTATCTATATCTCTATAATACTAGTTTTGTCTGAAGACCTCGTCAGTTGGTAGTCATGGCTACCAACTGACGAAGTCCTCAGATACCCTCGTAGCAGGCGCTGTAGTTTCGAGCGCGCGTATGAGAAACGCGAAAGGCGGGAGAGGACCACGCGAGGAAAAATTCACGCGGTGGCCTTCTCGCGATCACGGTCCCTTTTAAACGTGCTGTATGTTAATGTGTATTTAAAGTAAATGCAAATGAGATTTTCGATATCAGTATGATGATGTTATGATGTGATTAGTGTAATCACAAATCCTCAGAAACTGATTATAAGCGGCATAATAAAAAATAAAAATAAATGTTTGGAAATAAGCTACAGCAGCGTTAATCGAAATACGATTTTCATTAATGGTTTTGAATTAAACTTTAAAAACCCAAAATAATTATAAATCAAATTCATTTCGATATTTGGAAAGGTATTGGGAGAGAGGGACTTATATCCGAGAGGGTTTATAATAAGCCTCTGGGACGAAGGCTAGTTTATAATCGCATGTATTTTTTTTGGTCTACCGGGTTGATGGGCCTATGACCGGGAGGGGGGGGGGGGGGCTTTTAGCGAAGGGCTATCCCATTCCCAGAGCCCGGTTTTCTTTTGTATAATTTATAGTTTATAATTTATATATATTATAATATATATCCGAGAGGGCTTATAATTGGATGTTTTTTTTCATCTACCGGGTTGATGGGCCAATTACCGGGGGGGAGGGCTTATAAGCGGGGGGCACTCCCATTTCCAGAGCCGGGTTTTCTTTTGTTCAGCACCAAGAAAGCCGACTCTGGCCAAGTCTGATTTGCATGTCCATGTCCGTGGTTCACTTACTTCCGGTCGACTGACTGAAACTAGACTATTCCAAATTCGCTACCATTTAACATGAAATCAAGCACCTATGCAATACAGCAAGGCTGATACTACGCGAAAAAGTGGACTTTGCGAGACAGCAACAAGACTAGAACCGATACAGTAGGTTTGTAACCCCGGGCAGCTGTTGCGTTCCCCGGGTTTCGTTCTTATTGGGATTCGTCAGCACGGTAAGGCAAATCTAAATATAAATGACTTTAGCTCGAGAGCCGTATCAAGTTCCGTACCTTGATCTCAATTTGATTGATCCCCGTATCACGCGTTTCCACATCACGTGTTTGTTTCGGGGAATTAATGAGTTCAATTATTGAATTGATGAGTTCTACGATCACGAATAATCCATTTTAGTGATATTCTTTTTTCTGTCAACCACGATAATAATTAGTTGATTCGCATTTAATAGGGTTAATGGATGTTACAAGAAGGACACAAGACATATTCAAGCCACAAGAAACACACGACAATCCTTTTGACGTTACCTTGGTGGCCGAAGATGGCACAGAATTCAAAGCTCACAGAAAAGTTCTTTCAGAGGCAAGCCCTTTCTTTGAAAAGCTGCTAAGCAGTGGCATGATAGAGTCTAAGAAAAGAGAGGTTCGATTGGAAATGCTAACTGAGGCTGGTTTAGGAGCTGTATTGGAGTTTATTTACACCGGCGGCGTTCAAATGTTGGCTGAAGATAATGCTCGAGACCTGATCGAGATGGCTGACTATTTGTTTATTTTGCCATTGAAAACTCTGGCTGAGAGAGTTTTAGCACAAACGTTGAATACTTCAAATTGTATTTCAACTTACTATTTTGCAGAAAGATATGAATGCAAAGAGCTTATTTCTGACGCCAAGAAATTAATCCATGCAAATTTCACCGACGTAGCGAAAGCGGAAGAGTTTTTGAACCTGTCGTGCGAGGAAGTAAACGAGTGGATTTCAAGTGACGAAATAGTTGTTAGCGCAGAAGAAGATGTGTTTAAGATCATTCTATCTTGGATTGATCACAACAAACGCGAGCGAAAGAAGTATTTCGCCGATTTATTACGTCAGGTTCGGCTTGTTTATGTATTGCGTGACTATCTATTCAATGATATCGTGGCAAATGATCTTGTGAATGATAATGCATGCTGTCTCACTCTTGTAAAGGAAGCTTTGAAGGCAATTGACTCCAATAATTTTGAAAATATCTCTGTCCCGTTTCCCAGGAAGTCAATTGAGACATCTGTTATAGTAGTATGTATACGGAAAGGGCGACTCGATCAACTCCTGTGTTATGATCCCCGTGCAAACACGTGGTACGAGTTGCGTGACACTTCACTATGGCTGAAGCAAATCGTATCTTGTCACGGCACGTTGTATAGCCTTTCAAGAATGACGACTGGGAAGCGTGACTTCGTAACGTACATACCATACACAGGAAAAAGAGATTTACAGCAAATTTTTGTCAGTGAAAACAGTGAAGAGGCAATTTACGCACTAGAATCGGAAACTGAAAAATCTTGCCCTTGTTGTGTCTCTTTGCAGTCTTGCTATGTCCCCCCGCGGGTGTCAGAATTTTCTCCTTGTGGGAAAAGGCATCTCTCCTATATAACGAAGTACAAACCAGAATCCAACTCCTGGGAAGACATATCATCATTTGATTTAGGTTTAAGAACAGCAATTTGCGTTGTCGCAAAAGACAATTTTATTTATTTCATTGGTGGTCGCATTGGAGGACCGCACAAGGTCTTGGCCGATGTAGACAGGTATGATCTCAGCAGAAGAAAATGGGAGAAACTGGCTAATCTTCAAGAAGCGAGACAAAGAGCTTACGGAACTGCCTCACGTGAGAAAGTTTTCGTTACTGGTGGATGGTCGGAAGCCGGTGTAACCCCTGATGGTGACATGGCTTATCCTACCTTGCAACCTTGTGAAGTGTTCAACGAATCAACAAATGAGTGGCAGATAATAGCAAGCCTAAAGTGGTCACATTTTCGCAGCATGATGTGTGTTGACGAGAAAGTTTATGTAGTTGATGATAGCTGTTCCAGCTCGGGGGAAAGGGGAAGAATTGAATGCTATGATCCTGACATGGATGACTGTAATGTCATAACTAAAATACCTGTTCCAGATGTTCCATATGGAGAGGACGAAACATATAGTGTAAGATCCTTTTCAATGAGAGTTCTTTTAGGAGGTAACCTTCAGTGGACACAGCTCATTACGTGACAGTGTCATGGCCGTTAGCACAGACACCACTGTGGAAGGTATCGCATCGCAGAAAGAGACTCATAACATCAGTTTTGTTGATGAAAAAATTGTCATTTAAATCTACACTACGAAAAGCAAGAGTTAATTCAACTGAAATAAAAAATCTCAGGAATTTATCAAAAATACACAGACTGCGGCGGGTCTAGAATGCTGGTAGCTGGTAACTGGTAACTGGTAGCTGGTAACTGGTAGCTGGTAAGGGAGGGGGTATGAAAAAAAAATTTTGCAAACTTTTTTTCATTTTAGTTTGTGCTTCTCTGAAAACATTTTATTTTCGAAATCCCTTCACTAAATCCCTCCCCCTCCAAAAAATAATGGTCCGTCCCTAACCAGAATGTGGATTAGTTGGGGGAGGGAACATCATAGAAAAACGATTTTGCAATTGGTGGCCCAAAACGAATACTTACAATCAAATAGACTTGAAGATTTACTTAGAACTTTTATTCTAACACAGTACACCGGTTTGGTTGTTAATTCTGCATTATGGAACATAAAGTGTTCTTCAAATGAGCATTTGCCGTCCAATACAGCTCAAGTGGCAAAAACAAACTTAACATAACGTAGACATGAGTTTATCTTATCTGATCCAGGAAACTATGCATGTTGAGAACTTTGCCCCGTTCACTAGGGTTTTCAGGTCGACGAACTAACTAAGACAATCAGTAGAGTCGATTGCGTTTAATCACTTGGCTCACTTTTAATCGTATTCACTCGTTACAACAGTTGTGCAAGAGCTACTCTAAAACATGGAAAAGAGGACGCTTGATTTTATGCTAGTACATTAAATATGATTGCTTGTTGCTAGGCGATAATCAGAAAAAGTCAATCAATTCTACTAGTAAAAGTGTTCATTGTCTCATGAAGTCTAGACCTACTTTTAACATCTGTCACTGTACTGTCACGGAACATGAAGTCTCCGACATGCAGTTGCTTATCTCCTAGCTGTTCTATTCCAATTTTAAAAAATGGATTATTTTTTTAACAGTAACAAACATGAAACAGACCGGTTTGGTGATATGACACGATGAAGGTCAATGTCTCGCCGCGCGCTCCTTTCAAGGGCTCGCACGTCCAGTTTCCTGTTTTTTTTTATTTAATTGGACGCTTTCGTTGCTTTTTTGGTGCAGTGATGCGAGCAATGAAAGCAAGGTGAGCACAAATATAAAGCATATTTACATAGTTTAGTGTAAAACGTATCAAACATCCCATTTTTAATTTCAATATAATTTCTTTTTGATAATAAAATGTGTATTGTTGTTGTTTCTAAATTGTTGTTGGTTTATGATGCTTGTTTGACCGAAAAAACGTTGAAAATCTTGTGCTGATAAAATGAAAAAACCAGTTACCAGCTACCTGCAGCTACCAGTTACCAGCTACCAGTTACCAGCTACCAACTACCAGTTACCAGTTACCAGTTACCAGTTACCAGTTACCAGTTACCAGCTACCAGCTACCAGCTACCAGTTACCAGCATTCTAGACCCGCCGCACAGACTGTGGCCAAGTCTGATTTGAATGTCCTTGATTCAGAGATTTACGATTGTACGCAGATCCAACTATATTACCCTACGCATGTTTAGAAAAATTAATCTGACTTGGAATTTTGTTTCAAAAACAATACACATGCATTGATTCCTTTTGTACTGGAAATCCATAGCGAAAGACAACTGTATTTATCTAGTGTATAAGTAACGCGTAAACTATTAAAAATCGATTGCCTTTAGCAGTTTGAACTATATGAAGTAGTGTGAAGTGTTGTCGAGGTTAATTCTACAATAAAGACGATTTGCTGAGTTTCAAAGATGTTTTCTGGTTTTCTGCTGCGTGATCGCTAAGTAAGGCGGAGGAACAAGTTCCTTGTACCTCTGGCATACGTAACGAGTGCAGGTAGCCAAGCCTTGACAAACCGGTGGCTCCCCCGAGTTAATTAATCTCCCCGCTCCGCATCGAATCACATTGTTTACCGAATCATTTTGTCCGCTCAACCGTCAAGAGCTTATAGCTGTTAACTGAGAAACTTGCCGAGTTCCCAAGTACAGGCGAATAGAGGCTCCGTGCCATAGCCATAACACTTATCGTTACACAAACCTTTCTTTGCAACAAATTGGTAGTTAAGAAGTACCCTCCTCCTCCCTTAAGGTCGTGCAGGATTCTTGCTCTCATTATTTGTGTATTCATTTAAAGTGAATGTACGCCTTGTGACGGTTGTAGCCGGCAATATACGCAGTGAGAGTAAAAAACGAAAATCGCCTTGCGACAGTCATTCCATCTCGGATAACACACCTTCCAACTCCTTAAAAGCGCAAAAGAATTTGGCTACGAGACCGAAAGGCATTATGGGTGGTGGTAGTTTAACTTTGCTTGGATAGCCTGCAGAACAGGCGGTTTATTTTGCGGGTCGAAGCGCGAATAGGCTCGATTTCCGCCGCCTCCTCGAGTCCGGTCTTTGTTCCTCCCCGAGAAAGCGGCTGGAAATCGAGCCTAAAGCGCGAAGTGCTAGGTTTTTATTTAGCGGGTCACGCGAGGGCGAGCGCTTCGCGCGACCTCGTAAAAACACCGCAAAAAATAAACCGCCTGTTCTGCAGGCTATGCTTGGACGAAGTTCACGGTGCTTTAAAGGAAAAAAAGAGAGCATGGATCCGAATAATCGTGGTTTTTCCTTTCTTCCTGCTCAAACACTAGCTAACACTGTTAACTTCCAGTGACACTACACTGATAAGACCATCAGGACCATCGTTCTGCATTTGCCAATATAAAGACCACAGAGTAAGGCAATTTGGCCGACTGGGTTCTCTTCTCGAAGTTCGATAATTTTCTCGCGTTGCAGCGCTATATACTGTCTTTGAGACAGCAACTTTTCGGCTTGTCACGCAATTTATTCTTCCCTATTGGTGAAGCTAGGCTACTACCAAAACTGAAATCCTAGGTGTCGCGTGACCACTTGTGACGAAAATACTTATTGTTTTGAAACGAAACTGGATACATGCTCCAAAACAACACCTTCCATTTTGAACCAGACTGTGCCACGAACCAGAAGCAAAATGAAAGATGCACTCTTCTTCGTTGCATTCCTGCTTGCAGCAACAACAGTTTCCTCCAAGACAATTAACTACGACAAATGTACGGCACCGGACACCACACCAGAAAATGGAGAAATCACTAAGATTGATGTGACTCCCTGCGACGAAGATCCTTGTGTCCTGAAAAAAGGCGGAAACACGACCGTGACGATCAATTTCACCCCGCATGAACATTTTGAAAACGCCAAGATTTTCGCGTGGGCCTTCCTCGGAGGTTTGCCTGAACCCCTGCCTGTTCCCAGCCCTGACGCATGTAACGGACACGGATTGTCTTGTCCTGTAGCGAGCGGTGCTGAAGTCCAGCTTGTGTACACTGTGTTCATCACCGATGATATTCCAAGCGGATCGCTGAAGTTGGATGCAGGTTTGAACGCTCAGCACGGGTTTGAAGGATCTTTAATTTGCGGAAAAGTTTCGTTGACGATTGCTTGAAAGTTCATGAGTTGTTGTCAAGAACAAACTATTTTTTAGGAGAACTTAGTAATCATAAAGATTTATCACTTTTTGTCAAAGGGAAATAATTAAAAATGTGATTTACATCTTAACTGAAACCTATGATTGAAGCTTGGGTTTGAGTTATCAGTTTATTACACGTTATTTTCTCTTGACGTTATAAAACGGTGTTCGCCTGGAGCGCAAAACAGTAATTAAGATTGTGTGACTAATCCGGTCGTGCCGGGGAAATAAACAACCCACGGTCGTGCCAGTCTGATCCTTCGGAATATTTAATTTATCAAGCGGTAAAATTTGACTTGAATGCAGACAGCCTGCTATGTTCACTCAGAAAATTTTTTTGCAGGGGGGGGGGGAGATCGGGGGGGGGGGGGGGG
The DNA here is from genome assembly GCF_052425735.1 of Oculina patagonica. Lineage (NCBI taxonomy): Eukaryota > Metazoa > Cnidaria > Anthozoa > Scleractinia > Oculinidae > Oculina > Oculina patagonica. The sequence goes on from NC_135770.1 coordinate 8,899,805, forward strand.
GGGGGGACTTTGATATGTCGCGTGTTTAAATGCCTGTTATCATTATTTTGATACCCTTTATGGTATCAGGCCCACAAACGGACAGATAGGACATTTCGGATGAATCTGGAATAATGAGTTACGCTCACAAGATGCGAGTCACCCCTATTCCCAAGTTTTCCCGCAAGTTTTGTATAGGAGCCTCTCCCTTCCCCCAAGACATTTCACAGTTGTATAAAGCAACGGGAACGGGATGCAAGATTGCGTGACTACCGCCACCCTAAGTAACATGTTGAACTTGAAAACAGCGTTTTCGCTTCGAAGATCTTCGTAAACGGATCAAACTGTTTCCCTATCCACACTGAAAAGCTAAGCTACCTCACCATAACCACACTAGAGCATGCGTGCATCACGCTTATTCAACAGTTTTGACGTTTTCAGAAAGTCCCGTTTTCGCGCGCCGTCCACTAACACGTGTCGCGCCGCGTGACCACCAGTGACGAAATACGTATTGTGTTGCAATGATTCATAGAACTAACACCTCCCATTTTGATCCCAACTGTGCCACGAACCAGAAGCAAAATGAAAGCTGCGATCTTCTTCGCTACATTCCTGCTTGCAGTAGCAACAGTTTCCTCCAAGTCAATCAGCTATACCAAGTGTACAGCACCAGATACCTCACCAGAAAACGGGGAAGTCTCCAGCATTGATGTGACTCCCTGCGACGAAGATCCTTGTGTGCTCAAGAAAGGCGGAAACACGACCGTGACGATCAATTTCATCCCGCATGAAGTTGTTTCAGCATCCAAGGTTTACGCGTGGGCCTTCTTCGGACTTGTGCCCGTCCCCCTGCCTGTACCGAGCCCCGATGCTTGTACGGGACATGGATTGACTTGTCCTCTGAAGAGCGGTGTTCAAGTCGAGCTCGTGTACACTATGTTCATCACCGATGATATTCCAAGTGCCACGGTGAAGCTGGATGCAGGTTTGAAGGATCAAAATGACAAATCTATTATCTGTGGAAAAGTTCAGTTGACGATTGCTTGAACGGTCATTAAATTTTTGTCAATGTTTCGCTGTGAAGGAACAATTTGCAATTGAAGGACATGTCGATCAATTAATCATGAACTTTAACTTGCTTGTGAGTTGTTTTAAATATCGTGAAAGATTCATTAATTGTTGTCAAAATGAAAGAAATAAAAATGTATTTTAGTTCTTTACTGAAACTCGTGATGTGAGGTTGGGGTTGAAATTTTAGTTTCACACGCTTGAACATTGTTCGTCTGAAGTGCTGATTCGTAACGCAATTGAGAGGAAGATTTCGTGACTAATCAAAATAACCCAGTAAGTGCATGTCTGATCAATCAAACTTCTCGCTCAGAGCCGGGAGAAAGAGAGAAAAAACTCCTTCCATCCGATAAATCAGTATAGATAGCTGAGCGTTGAGAATTTTTTAGAGTTTTTACAGCGATCAAGCGGCTTAATTAGACTTGAATACAGACAACCTGTTGTTCTTATATCATGGGCTTGTCACGAGATTTGTGCATGATTAGCAGAGAACTGAGGACAAATTTAGAATTTCAGTGTAACGAAATATACTCCGCGGAGGGGGTGGGGGCTCCCACATGAAAGTCGCGCCGCACCTTTAGAAATTGTAAATTTGTGTTTTGTACCGCTTTATAAATGGCGTAATATTCTTCCCTGGAGAATCGCTCTGGCCTGAGCTGTTACAAGTCCAAAGCAGGTGCAATAGACCCGGGAATAGATCGCGGAGATTTTAATTCGGGCTTCCTCGCAGCAGGGTTGGGCACGCGGCGGGTGCCAGCCGATTGATGTCGTTGTAAAGCTGATTGCATAAAGCATTCGGAAAGGATCGTGAGCACGTGTTTTATCATTTACACATACATTTGAATCGCTGATCTCCGGTGTACAGTCAACTCTCTCTTAACGGACACCTCTCTAAGACGGACATCTCATTAAGACGGACACCTGTCCCATCCCTGCCATTTTTCAGTCATTTTGCTGTAACTTAACTCCTTATAAGACGGACACCTCTCTAAAACGGACAGTGAGAGCCGGTCCCGACGGTGTCCGTTTTAGATAGAGTTGACTGTGATAGTCACAGCTGATGTCACACTTACTCCAGAAGATCACAAAAATAAGATGTAAATAAACTGCTAGTTTATATCTAAATCTTTAGTTCTCTGGCTCTGTTGGTTCACAGGGCATTCCTTACAAATTGATTTTGGACAGTGTGCTTAAATTTGAAAGTCTTGAAATGCCTACTGTTAGCATTATTCCGATATCTATTTAGGATAGCAAGCGCGCATCAACATGTCGCAAAAAATGGTATAAGTATTTTTTCGGTGACAAAAATAAATTGGACTCATACCCATACTCATCCCCTCCCCCTCCCCTTAGTTTTACATGGGACCCTTCCCCTACGGGAAATACCCTCCATACAAGCGGAGAAATATGTGGATACCACTAAAAGTGAATATGTTGACATTGACTTCCTTTTAGGTTTTACGAATGACAACACCATCACTATAAGCTATTTAATAAACGTTGTGGGTCAAAGTTGTGTTTGTTGTTTTTTTTTTTTTTTGATTTTTTTTTTTTTTTTTTTTTTTTTTTTTCCTTTATACCAAACTTAGTTTTTATTTGAACACCGTTGAAAACCCACGAATAATGTGACAAGATATGTTGTTATATTTCCGCAGAGACATTTCAGTGTTCCAAAGAGACTGTAGTACTTTGCACATCGAGTGATATTTTAGCTCGCTTCGAAGACTGTGTCGAAGCTTTCTTGGGAAGACATTTCATTCTAGGAACGTTCATCGAAAACTAAACATTTCAAGCAACAAATTACTTCCCTTCCGTTTTCTCAAGCAAAGCCTCTCTTTCACAGAAGGGTGCATTGTACAACGTTTCAAATAACGGGTAGTCTCCTTAGCTAAAATCACTGCCCTAGAACAGGAAGTGTGTTGATAAATTCTGTCAGGATCCCTGCACATTTTTTAATACACTATTTTATGACATACGCGAAAATAAAAGGATACAGACCAGGCAGAGTAAATTTTTTAAGAAAATTCTTGTTGAAGTACGTAAAAAGTTTTCGATTTGAGATATCCAATCAAAAGTAAGCACGACTTACAATTAGGATACGTCACTTAGCACCGCCGCTACAAAAAACTGCGGGAACAAGCGAGGGACATCTTTTCTTACATCTGGACTGATAGTAATGTAGTACAATCGAATTTACTGTTGAGTGAGCAATAATCTTTTCGGTACAGAAACAAACAAAAGCTAACAAAAGAAAGGAGAGATCTTCTACGGAGTGTTGCTCCGTTAGTTAAGGGCTTGTTGTTATGGTACGCCAGCTTTTTTGTTCCTTTGATGACAAACCTTCTGCGTCTAGGGTTCTTTTCTGTAATGCGTTAAGATATTGAACTAAGAAAACGATGTTGGCTAAGCTCTTCGCAAAATAACCGATAGATACTTCACTAGGACCATGCCAAAGTTCTTACAATAAATTAGTTTTCGTCTGCTTCCATGGACTCAACTTCATTTACAATCGGCGATCCTTGTTCCTCGATCACTTCGTTCGCATTTTCTGGTTCTTTTTCGTCTTTGTCTTTTGTATCGTCGCCTTGTTCAGCCTCTTCACTTTCCTTTTCCTCTTCAGGTGGCTGTGGGATGTTGGCCATGTACTAGAAAAAAAAAGTAAAAGTATGTCGTTAAATCCTCAACATGAACAGCATCTACCACAAGTGTCTTTATTTTCGTAATCAAGCTCTAACTAGTTGAAAAACAAAAAAACTCGTGCCACTTGTTTTAGCCAATCACAACAAACACGCACTGTTTCTTTTAACCAGTTAGAAGCAAAATAAAACCAATGGCGTCACGCATTTTCCCGCCCTTGGCAACGGTTGCATGTTTTCCCGGGCTTAGGACCGGTTACACGCTTTCTCGCGCTAAGCGTCACGTATGTTTCTGCTTAAAGTTTGGATTGACTCATTTGAGAGGGGGACAAAGGGTTTATGCGTGACACGTGAAAAGGGCAAAAAGCGGGGCGGAAAGGGAAAAAGCACCCCCCCTCATTTGACTGGTGTTGTTAACCTTTCTACATCTACATCTACATTTATTGAGTTGATAAAATCTTAAAAGACATCACATCAACTATAGAAGCCAAAATAAATACAAAATATGCACATATGCATAAATTATATATAAAAATTCTTAATTACAATGTACTTTACTTATTTCACATGCTTCCCTAAATTTGATTTAAAATCAGATAATGACTTGCAATTCGCTATTTTAGCGGGCAGTAGGTTCCACTCTGCTATTGATCTAGGAAAAAAAGAGAACTTAAAAACGTCCTTAGATACTTTTGGCATCCTACACTTAAAAGCATGGCTATTGCGTGTTTTTTTTTCACTGTTTGGTATTAAGTAGTTGTAGTTGGCTAAATGAAATTACTTTCAACTGGGTTGAGTTTGCGATTAAAAAACCGCTCGACGGACTACAAGATGTACATAACCATCAGCGAATTTTAACATGTTTTAATATATATGTTATAGTTTAAATTATCTTTGGTTAAAATTTTTCAATCATTTTCTTTTAACTGTGACATATTCATTATCATTATCTGAAACAAGGGGAAATAAAAATCAAACCTGAATTGAATTTTTTTAGCGAAAGATAAATTTAAACCACGACATATAATTTATATTGGTAGAATTGCCATTACATAGAGGCCAGGATTAGCGTGACTGAAGTAAAGTCAGCTAAGATATTTTTTACTGTTGTTTACAGTAGATCTTACCTCTCTCTGAGCTCTCAGTGATTGAACGTACTGACTGTAGAAGTCATACACAAAGCGATGCATCTGAGGCATGTCTTCAACAATAAACGGACGCTCGGCTGGCGGAATTCCACGCTTGAAGAGAGAAAAAAAAATGAGCAAAGGTTAAAGGGACCGTGTCACGGGTTTTAGCCAAACTTAGGCATAGGAAATGACCATCGAATTTGTTTAAATGTATAAAATAACCTCTTAAAACAGTGAAGTAATATTTAAATAACACACCAAATGCAAAAGAAGGTACGGATGGCCAAAAGTGTTGAAGATTGAAACGGATTGCGATGTGAGCTTTTGAAATATCGTCCGGCGGAACAGTTTTCAAAGTTAATCTTCTCTGCTAGTAACTTTAATTTATGACGCCCGGGAGACACATTTAGCTGCAAGGAAGCTATGGTTTTGTCATTTAGTATCAAAGAATTAATTTCTTTGCAAACATTTAGTTTCATAGCGAATATTTGGCAAAATTTAATAACATAAGATTAACTTAGCCGTGACATAGTCCCTTTAATGTTACCCACGAAAACGAAATGTTAAAGTTCCAGACGTATCTATTTTTACAAACCAAAATTCTACAAGGAAAAATGTTTTGCTGTCCAGAAAAAACGCTGCTTTGGCAAGTGTGGAGTGACTAGAACCAAATAAGTAGTGAGGGTTTTCACTTGAGTGTGAAGTCTTTGGTTTTTTTTTTTTGTTTTTTTTTTTTTTTTAAAATTTCCCCCCTTTTCCCCCCAGAAAAAAAAAAAATCCCCCCCCCCCCTTTCCCCCCCCCTTTTTTTTTTTTTTTTTTTTTTTGTTAGATATTTTTTGGGTGGTCAACAAAAATAATCGTTGGTTTATCAAACACGTAGAGTCGATCCTGGGGCACGCTTATAAAAAATCAGGATAAAAATGTCAGCAAAAATTGCCTTGTGTAGCAGTGTTTTAAATTGTAAAGCTATTTAAAAGATAAATAGTAAAACTAGTTGAAGATTTGTCCAGCTTACCTGTCTGGAAGGGGGATATCGCTCACTGGGTGCTAGGTACAGCTTCAACGGCCTGCTGGTCAACTGAGGGGTATAGAACGATCAAAACGCCATTTAAACGTATTACTTTCTTTACCGTAAACCTTGTTTTATCATCAGAGATCAATATTAAACTTCCTCATACAATATCAACACATTGCTATATAGACAAATGATGAGAATATCAGGGTTCGTCAAATTTTTGTGCAAACTTTAGTTTTTGTCTTTGCCCTGTCATTAACTGAAAACTGTCAAAAGAGTTTCAAACATTTTATCCAGGCACTGTACGAACTTAACAGTCAATATGATTTCTAACACAAGCTTAGGATTGATTGCGTTTATTTTTTTTACAAATGGATCATGGCTTGTTCGCTACCGTTACCTTGCCTCACCACGCAAACAGGACATCACTCCAAATTTCACATTAACCGTTTCACTCCCAAGATCTCAATATTATTTTTTCCTTACTGTCTGAACATTTCTTAAAATGTTAGTTCTCATTTGGTACTTGCGTTTACCAGATTTCCAGAACTTTCCAGGACTGGTAGTCGTTTTCCAGGACCTTCCAGTCCTGGAAAGTGCCACAATAAAATTCCAGGACTTTCCAGGTTTTCCAGGATACGTAGGAACTCTGAGTACAAGACAACGTAAGCGTTGCGTGGTGTGCGTGACATTTTTGTCGGCGTCGTAACGCGTGCAACGTAACGACGTAAGCATGCGCGACATCTCTTAAGTCGTTCCACAACGCCAACGTCGTGGAACGACGCAAGTAACGCTGGGCACTCACCTGAGAGAAAGCAGGTCTGAGTTCAAAGCAGTTCTGAAAGAGGCTGACACGTGCCAGGACATAGAGGCCAAGCCTGGCACGTGACATGGCTACCACCAGACGGCGAACATCCCGGATGTGACCCACAGTCCTGGTGCGAACAAGTGACAAGATGATGTAATCGTTCTGTTGCCCCTGGTAACGATCCACTGTGGTCACCTAAGGAAAAACACTGGAGTTAACGTCTAATTGAGATACTACAAATATTTTGCTTTGGTTTCGCGTTCGCTAAGCTGGATATTACTTCTTAATGCTCCTACAACCTTCTTTAATGAACCAGCGAATACATGTCATTTCACAACGAAACGCGAGCAAAACCAAAACTAAACAAACTTTTCTTACATGTTGACTAACACGCGTTTTCCCGCGCTTGGCAGTAGTTAGATGCTTTGCCACGCTTAGCAACGGCTACATATTTGCCCGCGCTTGGCAACGGTTTCATTTTTTCCCGCCTTGGCACTGGTCGCATAGTTTTCAGCTTCCAGCTATTCCATTTGATTGGCTCATAACGTTCTTTTCACTCGACAGTTGTGATTAGCGATTCTTTAGCAGTAGGAAAATAGACGCGAAACCAATTTTTCATAACATTACACCAAATGATAGAAACTCGATCGGATCAACGTGAGCCCTTCGCACTGTTTTTACCACAACACGAACTATTTTATTACAATTTGACATCGTCTGATATGCGTAAACATAAATAACAATGCAACTCGGCAAATCCCCCCCCCCCCCCCACTACCCCCTCAAATGAAAAACAAAAAACAACACGACCCCACCCCACCCTCATTCACCTTGCTCGGTTGTCCAATCAGCGGGTTGTTAGCACACCTCTGTCTGATGACGTCACGTATGAGATGCTTCTGTCCGTTGTATGTGGTCAGGATAGCGATCTTGTCAGCGGGGTACCCAATCAGGCGCATGTACATGAAGATAGCAACAGCGTATTCGGCCTCACCTAGATTCTAGGGGTGTGAAGAAGAGAGTCACTGATATGAGTTATCAAAGGGACTATGGCACGCAAACTTAGGTGACTGTGCTGGAATTTACACCCGCTTTCAGTGTTAAGTGCACAGACACTTTCTATCGACATCCATCTATCCACATTTATCATATAGATATATTTAGCCTCAGTTGCAGGACATGTGTCACACATAAAGAACTAGTATATACTCCTCCCGGTTCCCTTTGGCTTTTGGTTGGGGTTTTTTTCCATCGTTCGACGTGCCAAACAAACACTATGGATCGAAATCCGCCAATCACAGCCCACTTGCATGACCTTCTGAGCTTGTGGGCTCATTTGCATAAAACCAACACCGGTATGCATCAGTTTTGATTGGCTCATTTCAAATAGCACGTCGAAAGACGAGGTCGAAAGATGGATGTAGAAAGATAGCTATGCACATAACACTGAAAGCGGGTGTAAGTGGTCATGCTCTGTGAAACACATAGCGGTAAATTGCAAGCCACAAACAAAATGGTAAAACAAATTGAATGTTACCTTTAAGTAATTGTTAAAACTGAAGTCAAACAAACACGAAATACCTTATTATAGGAAATTAACGCTTGTGTTAATTAAGGTATTAATTAAGGACTAATTAAGGGATGAGGAAAAATTACTCCAAAAAGGAATTAAGGAAAGAGGGGTAACTTTCAAAATGAAGAAAATTAACGCGACGACACAACAGGAAAAGTTGTTTCAACTTTTTGCGTATATCAAAGAAAACAATGCATGGTACTTTTCCCACTTTGAGCGTTTTCGCAGTATAATGATAGTGGAGATAAAATAATGTTTCCTTGGAGTAAGAACGTTGGATGAACGAGAAAGGGGAAAATAATGGAATTAACGTCATGGAAATTAACACTCCACTTTATTAGGGGGGAATTAAAAATAACGCTTAATTAACGGAATGTTTTAATTCGTTATTTCATGACGCGTTAATTTCCTATAATAAGGTACTACGAAGGTACAAAAAAGGACGGGTGACCGAGGCTGGATAAGATTCAAACGGATTGCACTGAGCTGTACTTGATTAATCAAGGCAAGGACATTCTGATCTGAAGTTTCAACTTTTTTCCTCACCGGTGGCAACCCTGATTTGGGAAATTAGCTAGAAAACAGCTCTGGTCTCTTAACACACGTCGCTATTTACGGTATTTACCTGATAAAAGTAAGGGTTAGGTTCCGACTCGCCTACTCCGTTGAAATCTTGTACATCTATTAGCTGATTATCAAAGAAGAAGCCAGGATTCTCCACACAGTACTCCGGCCAGGTGTTGACATGAGGCAGGTCTCCGAGCTTGTTATATCTCCAGTTATAAAGGCTACACAGACTAAATAAAACAAAATGTACAACAGTCACACACTACAGATCTATTGGCGCACAAACTCATGCCAATGACAGAAACAGCTACATTAAACACGTTGAACAGTGCAAGGTAAAAATATTTCTTTTTTATGTTAGTTTCTTAAAGATGGTGAGTTTTTTTGTCTTAAGAGAGGAACAAAGGCCTAATGGTAAGCTGGAATCCAGATTGAAAATTCCGGGTTCGAGCCCACTTTGCATCGCTCTGTTGTGTTCTTGGGCAAGACACGTTAATCTCACAGCGCCTTTCTCCACCCAGGTGTAAACATGGGTACCGACGGATTGTTGGGGAAAAACTGACAAGAACGTTCAGAGAGGGCAATGACCTATAAAGAACCTCATTCCAGGAAGAGTAGCAATACTTCTAACCCTTCCCCCACAGCAATCGAGGGATTAAGAGATGAAATTGAACCATTTAACACATAAAAGATATACGCAACTTAAGCAGTTGAGAAAAGAAAGGCTAAAAAACTGAACCGGATTCGAACCCATGACCTCTGCGAAACCGGTACAGTGCTTAGCTATCAAGCCGAATGGAGACTAATCACTTTGAGAGTTTGTAATATTCCCATAGGAGAGGAAGATATGAAAGTCAATATGTAATATAAATAAATGAATTTTTATATATCCACTTTCAAAAATTAAACCATACAATGTTGTTTTATACCTGGATCTTGCACGCCCCTGGGCATCAAGTTCAACAGTGGGAACACCCAGGCGTACAAATCTCGTGAAAAGAGATTGCTCCATGTTGGAAAACTTTTGAAAAGCCATGTTCTTGATAACAGGAGGAAGCTGTGAACAAAACATGAATAGAAATTTACTCACTGAGTCAATCACGGTGGTTCTACGAATACATTACCTCAAATTCATTCTCGTACTCAGAGCCGCTTGTCCCTCTTAGCCGGCAGAGCCTGGGGCACAAGGAACAAGTGGCTCTGGGGACACAATTTGATTGGCTTGATTTTTAACAAAGAGAATTTAAATCTAGGCAATCAAATCAATCGTATAAAATCCCTTACAACAAGGGATTTTAAAACGGTTGATTTGATTTGCTTAATTTAAATTGCCTTTGATAAAGATTTCGCCAATCAAATTGTGTCCCCAGAGCCACTTGTTCCTTGTGCCCCAGGCTCTGCCGGCTAATTCTCGTCTCCGGCTCCGGAGACGAGAATGCCTAAAATTAAAACACATATGGTCCCGCTCCATGTGGCATTTTACTAGCTTACCATCCAAAAAAAAATTCGAGGGGAAAAATTCCCTGTACAGCTTGCAAAACCTTTCCAAAGGCATTTCGCAACGTGCGATGAACCGCGCACAAAAAATGGACCTTAAACGTGATTTTATGATTTGGCAATCTTTTAATGTCAAGGTCACTTTTTGAAACATGTTTATCAAACCAGTCCAAAATAACCTAGCCCCCTGCGCAGACGTTTTTTGGGCTAGTCACGCGGGAGGAACGTGTTGAAGTTTAAGCGCTACATTGCTGTGAAAAGAATACAAGAAGACCACAATGTGCACACACTACATTTATGTTATGTTAAAAAGGGGAAATAGCATTTACGTCTTTTTTCTCGTAGACTAAAAAGGGTTTTATGCTGGATCACACAATTAAAAATATAACCTTCACCCAAAATGGCAGGAATACACAATAAACACACCTGGTGATGATCTCCAATGAGAATGACTCTCTTCATTCGATTGTGTCCATCCTCAGGATTCTATACATCAGGTTAAAGAAATGTTATACGTCAAGTTACTTATCTGTCAATTCATTGGCCAAAATTTGCCACGAGATATATCTCTATGGAAACGTATCACGTCATCATGAGAGCAAATAGCCACGTCGTTGCATGGCATGCACTGGTGACGAGCGCTTGACCAATAGAATCAAAGAATATTGAGCCTGTCTCATCTTCAAATTTCTTGTGTGGAACGATTTTCGGAGAGCGCTCAACTTTTTAGGAGCGGTACTAAATTATTTAAAAAGGTTCCAGGCTTCAATAAATCGATGGAATACTATTGAAGCCTGGAACCTTTTTAAATAATTGAGCCTGTCTCATCAATACCGTTCCTCACTATACTCGTGCAGAAGTCTTTAAAATTTACTAAGTTGAGCAAAGATGTATGTTATTGCTAAGCTCAGATATTTGGTTTTAAAGAAAAAATCAATTTTATGCTAACCTGAAGCAAGAGTGGAATGAACGTCTCGATCTCCAGGATTTGTGCGGCTTCTTCCATCAGGACATTGTCATACTACAGAGGGACAAGGACAAGAGTCACTACATGTTTAACTTCGCTCCTTGCTAGAAATTCCGAGTTTACATCCAATTTCCAAAAACCAACGCGTATGTTTTGTACAGCTTTGAACGAAATAGAGATCCATAAAATGCGGTACAGCATGGTACAGCATGCCTGCTTGCATTCATTTGCTTTAAATTCTACTCGCCTTGAATCCAAGCTCCACCAGGTCCCTTCTCTTGAGAGCGGCATGGGTACAAGTCATTGCAATGATCTTGGCTTCCTTTACTAACAAGTAGTTTGTTCGATCACGACCTGTAACATAACAACAACACATACACCCATGAGAAATATGCCTCAAAAGTGTGATGGCCCAATAGTTAGTGCATTGGTCCCGGATCGAGAGGTCTGGGTTCGACTGCTGGCCAGGGTCGTGGGTTCCAGTGAATAAGGCAAGCAATAACACTATCCTCACCGTAAGCCCAGCAATTTAAGTAACTGGGAAAAAGAAGACTGGGAAAAAATCTGCGCTTGAACGGGATTAGAACCCGTGGCCTCTTCGATACCAGTGTGATGCTCTACCAACTGAGCTATGAAGCCACACACTGGGGGCCAGGTCACTTTTGTGGGTTCTATGTTTTATGGGTTCAGTGAGTTGTTGGGAAAGAAGACAAATGCTAAAAAGCAACCCGCCATTGGTAGTAAGAAAAGAAACAATCTAGCATAACTACTCACCACTGCGAAGAAGCTCAAATGCTCTAAACTCCTGCGAAAATCAATCATAACAAAAATTACATTCGAATGTTTCAATAATCCCTATCGCGAACTGAATTACAGTTCGTTTAAAGAATTTGATTCTCCGAATTACAGCGACGAAATTTAGATTCTGCGGCCGTACGGCAATCGCATCTTCCTCGTGCATTTCTTTCCTTCGTTTTCAAATCAGTTTTGGCTTTTTGTTACTGTGAAAACAAATTGACATCAGTTTTTTTGTGCGTCTGTCCTGTTTTTGATGGTAATTTTCGTCCTAACATTGTCAAAGTGTTGTAGATCCACCAGCCTAGCGACTCGTGGATCTATATATGACGCAATTTATCATCAGTAACAGGGCAGACGCGCAAAAAACTGATGTCAATTTGTTAACTTGACAGTGTATTGGTATTGTAAGGAGAAGTTGCATGTTGACTTTCATTGAAAGTAAAATCATTACCTCTAACTGTTGAAAAATCTTTTTTATATATCTGTAGCAGCCCTGAAAATAACCAAACCAAAGCGCATTAGTGATGATAAGCCCTCCAGTTTCTACACAACAGGTAAAATTTAAAGAGTTATGGGCAATACGATAAAGGACAGAATAGCCTGCGAATACAGCCGCCTGTCATCGCTCTCGCCACTACGTGCGAAAGTAGCGGGAGCGATGAGAGGCGGTTGTGTTCGCAAGCTAGGGACACAAGGGACCTTGACACGTTTGCCTTTGTTCTCCCAAGAACATCTCTCCATGTTGTAGGAGACATGGTGGCGTAATGGTTAGCTGGTTAGACTCCAGAGCGTGCGATCTGGGTTTGACACTAGGCCAAGGTCATTCTCGGAGTACAAGACACTTTTCTCTCACAGTGCCTCTCTCTACCCGAGAGTATGTATGAGTGCCTGCGAATTGTATGGTCACCTGACAGAGTGCTGGGGTCAGGTTGGCACTCTTTTGAGCTTTTGAAATTACATGACTTTCCAAGACCTTTTCCATGACTTTTCAATGTTTTCTATGACCTTAATTTGACCATTTTTCTTGGAAATTTTCAAAAATTTTTCTTCACAATGACATTCCATGATCCACACTTAAATTCCATGAATTCCAGGCCTGAAAACTGAAATTCTAAAATTCCATGACTCTCCACGTTTTCCATGACCCGTACGAACCCTGTTGAGTGTAACCTGCGTGCAATAGGCTAGCCATGGTTGCCAAAAACATCAGTTTTCAAATTCCCTGACTTTTCTCTCATAAAAATAAACGTTCCCTGACAAAATTAATATAAAGTGACGATAAACAAGCAGCCTCCAACCTCCGTTTCCAAAAAAAGAAAACCATCGCTCAGATCACATTAGAAATGAAATTAAAAATGTTTCTTCAAACCATCACTGGTGATTCGTTTTCTTTCTTTCTTTCTCCTCTACTGCGGCAAAAAGTGTTCTAAATAATTCATAGGTATATATGCAAATCCCTGTTTTACCTCAGCGATCTCCATATCTCCTTCGTATGTTTCCATTTTGAAGACAGGCTGAGAAACAAATATGCGTACAGTAAAAATGATATGTATATTTTATTTTAATTCATTGCTTGATTTTTAAGAGTGAATGCTCAGAGCTATGTAATACAATTTCATGAAAATGTCAACAATTCTAAAATGTAAATAAGCATTATCGACGACTTTACGATGATTGCTATGGCACTAACAGGTCATGCAAACTGTACAGAATGCGCAAAGAAAACAGCAAAACATAAATGATGAACGAGACAAAACTCACTTGCGGTGCATTCTCAAAGAATTTTGTGAAAGGAAAATGTTCCGAGATAGCACCAATTTCTCCTTTCTGAAAACAGAAATACATGTCAACATTAGACACAGATTTAAAGCATAAGGGTAAAAACTTCGTGATATTCAAGGAGTCCTCCTTAGTGCCTTCAATATTAACTGAGAATATTCAAAGACCAAGTAAACTAATAAAGAAATTTGTTTGTTTCTCAACATATCCCAACTATATATCTCTTTCCTTATCACTGAAAAACGAAGTTACTACAAAAGAGAACCCGTGCACTTGTTTTAATTAAGCCTGACGTAAACGCGGAAAACTCGTAAAAATGTTACCTTTGCTTTCGGCGAAGATTTTTAAGTAAAAACAACTAATACAAATAGTAATTACCAAATCATTAAAAATACATTGTTTGCCTTCCAGTCTTACCATTGTTTTCAGCTTTGCCATGTACTGTTCCCAACGAGATACAACCTACAGAGACAACAAACTTGTTATACTTTGACTGCCCAATGGTGAACTTAATTTAAGGTTACAAGCTAGAAGATGGCTTTCCATACCTGATATAAGTAAAAGTAACCCGCAGTCTCGCACGTGTAAGATACATCTCCATGAACATTAAGACTTTCCTACAAAGAGCCAAATCGACAGTGTCAAAAATAAGTCAACCTTCGTTGTACTCAAAGGGTTGTTTAACAATTTCAAAGACGGCAAGCTCGAGGTTTCTCTATTTAAACAACAGAGTGTTTCTGTTGAGGAACTGTCGGCTGATAGTTGCCCCGCGGAAATTTGATGTTCTTATAACAAACATTAGCCCGAGTACTGTTTGTAGAAACTGCCATTATTTAATATTCAACTGAATATGTTAAAGAAGAAAAAACACTGCACACACATGAAGGGAATGCAGAGAACATTTAAAATTTAAATGTTTTACCTGTAGTCGTTGTACTTCCTTTAAAAGCTCCAGTCTGCTCGCCAGAACAAAGTTCACTCGACCATACCTAGCAGTAAACAAAAAAAAAAATCAGACTATTACAAACGGAATCCTAAACGGCCTAGAGTATCAACAGTCAACTCTCATTATAACGGGCATACTTGGGGGAGGGTGTAGGACGATTTTGTGCTCGAAGCAGCGTGAGTTCCGTAATCTCAAATTTTGCCAAGTTTTAAGCTACAAAGAGTAGTTGACTGCAAGTGTGGATTGCAACAGATCCAGACTTCGTTTACTAGTAGATCATCTAGCGGAAAGCGAAAGAACAGTTCGGAGAAAAAAAAATGGTCATACGAAATTTGGGAGCAAGACCCCACGCTCGTCCTAGCCACCTTACAAGGAGCTGACTAGGTATTCATTTTTTACAAACCTGCTAAAATCTTTTTCAGTTTCCAGCGCTTCTTCTCCGTGACCCAGACGAAGTAAGTGACGCTCTTCAATATCCAAAGCCATGATTTTCTCAAACAGTTGATTTAATGCCTGTAGGAAAGTTAATTACAGCGTTAGTTAGTGGAGGTAGGATGTGTTGGAGATCGGGAGTTGGAGCACAGCTAGTGAACTGCAATCGTTTGTTATGTTCTTAGGCGAGGGAATTAAATTTTACTCTCTTGGCCTAGGTGCAACATACAACTGTAGGTACCAACAAATTGTTGAGAAACCTGAATAATTTTGTTGGTTTTTGCGAAGGACTAGCCAACCGCCCAGGGGTTTCCGCCCACCTTTTTCCTCTTCTCGCCATTTTGGTTACGGAATTCTAAACATCGCAACTTGCTTGCCGCCTCCGTTGGAAATGTTGCGCGAAATGGTAACCATGGCATAAATGCGATGATGGCCAACACTTTATAGATACCTTTTGACAAACGTGTCTTTACCTGATTAGAATGAGTCACCAACAGTGTTCTCTGTTCTGGGAAGTTGTGATAAATGTTGGAAATGATCTGAACAGCCACATCAGTTTTTCCTGTTCCTGGAGGACCAACAACCTGACAGAGCACAAGAACAAGAAGCTCAAACAACGCAAAGTATGGTTTATTGCTTTTGCAGTAGTGCAGCTAGGAAATGCGTTTAGTTCTCATTACGAGTAAACACAGTATTAATATCCGAGGTAAATATATTGTGTGTTAACTGAGCCGAAAAAACACACTACTATGGAATCATAACACTTCCTACAAAGTATTTTTTTTTTAAAGGAAGTGGTAAAGGCAAGAATGGATCCCGCTGCTCCCGCCAAAGCATCGGTAGTTTTCTATTAATTTGTCGTGCCAGATAGCTGACCTTGTCGGACGTTTGACCTGACACCCCTATCCTATTTGACAGACTGTCACTACAGTATTGCACATGGAAATGTTATACTTACCAATTATTCTACGAGCGCGCGTTGGATACGAGACGGTAGATAGCCAACGAGGCGTGTAGCACCGAGTTGGCTATAACCATCTCATATTCAACAAGCGTTCAATATACCATGGGTAGTTGTTAATAACGAAAATCAAGACATCTCCAAATTCTTACAACCAAACTTCGTCTTCTTTTAAGTGCAACGTTAATTAGTGACCTACCATCGTAAGACCGGGCTGCATTCCGGCTCTGATAGCCTCAACTTGAGTGGCGGTAAATGGAACAGCATTCCTGTTATCATACGAAGAGGGCGGTCAATATCTTATTTATTCTCCATGTGTTCTCTATGTAATTGCAATGAGATTTTAGAAGACACCATGTAAGAAAGCACGCGCTGAAAGGGGTTTCTTCTATAACTTGAGTAACACTGAACCAGTATGAGCTGTTGATTTAGATGATAGCGCAAGCAAAGAGAATTTATATTTTGATAATCGAAATAAACGAGTAATCTTCTTTTCTTTTTCTCCCAGTGTTTTCTACAAGAAAAACAAATAGGATTTTCTGTATTCCAATCGAGTTTCAAAAACAACCGTCAAAGTTTGGGAGAACTCGAAAAGGCTGTGGAAACACTCGCCTATCGGCACGTGTCCCCAAAGCATTTCTCGTTCTCCCAAACTTCCACTCGTGTTTCTGTAACTCGACAGAAACGCGGAAAATATGTTCTATTTCTTAAAGAACGTCTGTAGATTAAATTTTAAGCAGGAGACAAAGATCTCCCAAATCACATGTAGCAACTTGCTCTTGCTCTTGCAACGAAAAACAAACACAATAAACAACAACAACAACAAACAGATGTCGTTACTTTTTGGGTTGGTTGAAGGGATATGGTCCACGATTAGGCACCACAAATGGCTCCACCAACAGCTCCTGGCTCACTTCTTTTGGTTCTTCCTCGTCATGTTTACGTTTCTTGCTCGATGAAGACGTCTCAGGAAATGTTATCCTGGAATAAAAAGAAAAAAATCATGTCAAAAAGACGTCAAAAGAGATTTTCACGTCACATTTTCCACATAAAATGATGATTTAAAAATGTCATTTTTGTTCGCCCTTTCAAACACACGTTCACCGTATAAACCACAAATCCCACACATTACTCCTAAAGCGATCCAGTTAACCAATGAAAACTCAAAGCAAATACATGTAGTCGGCGTCAAGCCTGGGGACCAGCGAGCGAGTCACGATTGGTTTTGTTTTTTCTTTTGATTGGTAGAGAAGTTGGCGCCTTTTTTAAAACCAACCATTAAGCATAGTAATGCAAAGTCAAAACAAAGACGAATCACTTTCGACACTCAAGTGAGAATTGCCCGTACTTCATACGTCATACAGCAAGCACAGAACACGAGTCTTACTTGAAGGGCGGGACTTGCTCAGCAGGGGTGTCTGTAGTACACTGAAAATAAAAGGAAATAAGAAGTTGCCAAACTTTAATACTACATGCAACTGTTCTATACAAAATTCCGACAAACTATCTCCTATAACAATGGAACTCTCACCTACCTTAACTGAATATTGTGGAAAGCAAGCTTTCAGGTGCTCAAAATCAAGGAAGGTGTCGTTGAAATTCAGTGTCCGGATCTGATTTGGCATTCTGAATAAAAACAAATATCAAAATGATAAAAAAACTTCCAATGGTAACAAATAATGATTACACAATGCCATCCTCCTATGAGAATACAGTTAATGGATATCGGGAAACTGTTGGGGAAAATCAGACATGGGATATGTAGCTCAAATAGCTCAAAAGCATTTCATCCAGGGGGAATATCAATACTTCAAGTGCACTCGACAAGATCGAAAGGTGGTCTGGGTATTTACTTGAATTTTTCATATCGGGCTGGAGGAAATGTACAAGTTTGTATTTTTGCCCGTGTAGATTTTGTTGCTTCTCTCAAATGCCATTTTTGTAGCGTAACTTTTACTGTCGCATGTCTGTAAGTTTTGGAAATTCATTTCTAAAATTCAAGCGGCTAGAAGAACCTTGTTTACACATTTCTGAAGAGTAAGAAAACGTGCAAGTTAGCGTGTGTCATTTCGCCATCTTCAGCACGTGCATCAGCTCTCTACTTCTAACCATACTACCTTTTGGTCTTTTCACGTGCAGTTTTGTGCTTTTATCCGACAACCTTTCTCGAATTAGCTGTTTTCACAGCCTTATCTTACAAGTCACACCGCTATGTGGAACTATGTTCCGGAACAAAAGATCGTCCAAGCATTATAGAAAAGCAGAAAATATCGATAATACTTTAAGGTGGCTCGACCCAGTTTTTTTCTAGCGATACCTATCAACTTTGTAACCTTCATACTTAAAGGGATTAATGCCAATGACATATCCACTATATCACATGGACTGCACATAGACTGAACTGTTATATGATATAATTTTTTTGGAGATCGGAATGAATATCACGTGACAATGACGTCACACAGGTTTTTGCTCTGAATCGAATTTTAGCCCGTAACCGCATTTTTTCTCGAGATCCTCCACGCTACGTATACCTTGAGTGTTTGCCTTCAGCTCTGCGGAGTTTCATCAAAATCTACAAGAGGAATTTTGAAATATCTTGG
Source organism: Oculina patagonica (assembly GCF_052425735.1). Lineage (NCBI taxonomy): Eukaryota > Metazoa > Cnidaria > Anthozoa > Scleractinia > Oculinidae > Oculina > Oculina patagonica. The sequence goes on from NC_135770.1 coordinate 8,918,565, forward strand.
AATTTCTTTTTAGATGGTCTAATCTATGCGTAAAAACAAAGATAAGACTTCATATAAAGAAATTTGCTTCTTTTTGATGTTTACTGAAAGTCTTTAGCCCTCATTCCTTTTAAAAATGTCCCATATCTGATATACAAACCGTTAGAAGGAGATAGACTTGCGCGATTTCGAAAAATATGAAAATATATGAGTCATAGTGAAGCTCAATGTTTAGCTCTATTTACCATTTTTACGGCTACTTTCGCAAAAAAAGCGATTATTTCAGAACTCGTCGATGAATTTTCTCCAAAATTTATCAGGGTGGCAATTGATCAGTGCACTACACAATCCCTGAATTTCATGCTCATTGAAAACTTCTAAGGTTGTCTAACATAAACGCAAAGTTGAGTAAATATTGAAGCAATGTCGTAGTTTTGAATAATTTTGTGCTCTGGGATTTCCTATTGTTTCGATTTGAGCACAACATCGAATTCCTGTGCACCACGCGTTAAATGACTACGCTTGGCTACCTTCCGAAAGCTTTCCGAAATATGGAAAAGAAATTGTAACGCAACAACTTTTCTTGTGTGCTCGACGTCTTGGCTGAGTTGAAAATTAAAAATGCCAAGAACAAGAAATGCAAAACAAAAAAAGGCCGCCGTACTGAATGCTACGCTAAAGAGAAGTCTATTGCTGTCAGTTTTACTTTTTATTTCATTTGTGAATGATTGGAATGGCGTCAAAACAAAACCGGCTTTGAGTTTCATTCATCAACTGTTTACTTGAACTCGAGAATATGACCATATTCCGAAAGATTTCGGAAAGCTTTCGGAAGGTAGCCAAGCGTAGTCATTTCACGCGTCGTGCACAGGAATTCGATGTTGTGCTCAACTCGAGACAATAGGAAATCCCAGAGCACAAAATTATTCAAAACTACGAAATCGCTTCAATATTTACTCAACTTTGCGTTTATGTTAGACAACCTTAGAAGTTTTCAATGAGCATAAAATTCAGGGATTGTGTAGTGTACTGATCAATTGCCACCCTCAAATATTTTGGAGAAAATTCATCGACGAGTTTTGAAATAGTCGCTTTTTTGCGAAAGTAGCCGTAAAAATGGTAAATAGAGCTAAATATTGAGCTTCACTAAGATTCATATATTTTCATATTTTTCGAAATCGCGCCAGTCTACCTACTTCTAACGGTTTGGATATCAGATATGGGACATTTTTAAAAGGAATGAGGGCTAAAGACTTTCATCAAACATCAAAAAGAAGCAAATTTCTTTATATGAATCTTATCTTTATTTTACGCATAAATAAGACCATCTAAAAAGAAATTCCAAGATATTTCAAAATTCCTCTTGTAGATTTTGATGAAACTGTGAAGAGCTGAAGGCAAACATCCAAGGTATACGTAGCGTGGAGGATCTCGAGAGAAAATGCGGTTACGGGCTAAAATTCGATTCAGAGCAAAAACCTGTGTGACGTCATTATCACGTGATATTCATTCCGATCTCCAAAAAAATTATATCATATAACAGTTAAGTCTATGTGTAATCCATGTGATATAGTGGATATGTCATTGATATTAATTCCTTCAAGTATGAGGGTTACAAAGTTGATTGGTATCGCTAGAAAAAAACTGGGTCGAGCCACCTTAAACTGTTTTTAATTTTATCATTGTACCTGCTATAATGAGCTGCACCAGGATCATCATAACCAAGAAAGATATCATGAAGCCAGTCAGGAACTATGCATTCTGTGTTCATTAGATCACGAATGGTCTCCAGCACAGCCTACAAAAAAAAAAAACAGGGAATAAGCCAAGTTAGAACACAGTAAAATAACACTAATCTCTTTAATACTCTTAAAGAAACTTCGTCACGGGGATTTTGCGGATATTTGGTCTAAAATTAGTGGCAGACAACTTAATCCATGAAAAGCATTATTTTTGAATATCTAAAGGAAGATATACAGTGTAGCTGTTATTTGCAGAGAAAAATCAAACCACGGCAATAAATATTGATTCTTTGAAGACGCGTGGAAATCACTTGATATGTCAACCCTCAATTTTTCAAGTTGTGATCCATTTCCACCCGAGCCATCCGCAGCCAAGATACTTGTTAAAGTTTCAGTGCTTTAATACAGCAATTTTTAATAACAATGGACCATTATTTGTAGGTTTCCTATGAAACTAATATTAATACATTTTGGCTCTTCAAAACCGCTCTGTTAAAATCTATGACAAAGCCGCTAAGTTAAGTTTTTCACAAGTCAAGAGAAAAGACAAGAACAGGAGAAAGCTTAAAAATCAACCAGAAAAATTCCATATTGATGACGTAGGTAGCTCTACAAAGATTCGTGCAGTGTCTCTGATTGGTTGAAATGTGCACGCGAAAATTCAAACCCGAGCAACAACCAATCAGGGACCACACATGGATGTACGTCATTAGTATGGATTTTTTTCAGTAATGATCATCATTTGTTTGATCCCTCAGTATCCTGCAAACGAAATCACCATCAATTCTCTCAGCTTGTATCATAGGTGCTGTGTGAAGACCACTTAGGAGAATTATTACGTTGATACTTACCTTGAAGTTGTTCTCCTTTGGTTTACGTCTCAAAAGGATGTTGAAAGTCTCATAAACATCCTGTAAAAACAGCATATGGTTAGAAAAGGGCAAAGGTTCCACAGTCAATTTTTTGTATAAACAAAAAAAAACAACTAAAAAAATATTGTCAACAGTGTCATTTTGTGTAATTAACACATAGCCCTTCATCAGTGTGGGTTTTCACACTGATGAAGGGCTATGCCCGAAACGTTTGTGTTAATTACACAAAATGACACTGTTGACAACATTTCTTTAGTTTGTTTTGTTTATAGTACTAATTTGAAAGTGTCACGCATCTACTTTTTAACCCGCATTTGTCATTATAATTTTTTGTATAGTCTACTTTGTAGTTTCTTTTTTCAGTGCATAATATTTAAGTTGTTTTTCCGAAATATTAGATTCTTATGATTTGCTTCACAAATTGACGTTATGCGACTGTCCTTGTATTGATGATAAAATACGTCATAACATTGTCAAAGTGTAATTACAAGCCTTCTTTGATCTTTGGATTCATTCAGGATGCGCGAAATTAATGAACGTTCTATGATCATCGATTTAATTTGTTTTTGCCTTATAATTCATTATTTTAACTTGAAGCTTGCTATAAAATCCTTGTGGTGAACGGCATATGCACTATTACATACTCATTACTGGCTCATATTGCGTTTGTGAGTTTTTTTACGTAGCATAAGTAAAATCGTTAACTGATGTAGCAGAATCTACACTCCTAATTAAGAGTTGTCTGATAAATTCACGTAACATTGTATAACGCTATCTTAAGTGACGTAGTATTCACCTCTGATCCATGTACAGTCTCGGCCATGTCCTGTTGGTATTGATTTGTGTCCAGCCACAAGCGGAATGTTCTCTCGTCTCCTTTAAATTCAGGCTTTGGCTCAGGACCTGAGAAGAACAGAACAAACATCGCGTGATAAAAGAGTCCTGTAATCATGGTCTCTAAAACCTTTTTGAACTGTCCGAGTAGAAATGTAAAAAGCTTGTGTCACTCGTCAGGGACTAACTTGTGAAAAAGTTTTTTTCTTTGTACCATGCTCGGAACAAACCATACTTGACACCTTTGACATAACAAAATTTTGAGCCTAGTAAACGCCTTAGCCCTCCAAAAGTCTCCCGTAGTTCACTAACGGTCTTTCCGGGATGTGGAAGGTCATAGGTTCAGTATGGAATGTTTGAGTACGAAACTCAAACGTTTGCCTCGAGCGGTTGAGGAATTGATCACGCGGAGAGAGAAGTCATTTTGCTGGAAATTGCCAATCGTAAACGGACACAACCGAACGCAAACTCAGACTGCTGATCTAAAATTCAGCGGCCACAAGGTATCCATCTGGAAATTGCCAGCTCGTGTTGCATTCTACCCAAAACGTTTGCTTTCAATGCTGATTTTCGTTCTGCACTATACCATACCTTCTTCAATAACTTTTCCTTGTAGATCCAGCATCCCTTCAATTTCAGCCCCACGCACATAATCAACTCCAAACTGAAAGTCAGGAACAAAAAAATTAACATTGCAACCTACTTTCGTAAAGTTTGTTACATTTTTTTCAAATGGATTTGTTGTAATAGTTCAAAGGAAAAAATGTATAATTACAGTGTTCAATGCAATTAGCTTTGATTTACAATGTTTCACAAAGTTTCCAGGCATGGCATTTACACGCATGAAACTAATATTAAAATAAATATGACATGGTTAAGAATCCCAACTGGCAGAATGTAGACCAATTGGCTATTTACAAAGCGTGACCAAGGAGCTACACTCATGACTGAAGGGCTTGAACCCGGGATCCCCGGATTACAACACCAGCGCCATAAACCACTCGGCCACGCTGTCTCCAGGCAAAACGTAGACTAGCCTGCGTAGCAAGTGTTCACGTGTTCATGGAAGATTTTCGTGCGCTCAAAAAATGTGCAAAACTCTTCATTCGAACGCTTGCTACGCAAGCTAAATGTAGACAGCAGAGTCAACGCCTGCCGTGGAAAGTAATTCTTCATCTCTCCATTAGCCTTAATCAACTTTGTGGTAAATCGAATTAAGACAGAATCCATCAAAAAATCGAGTAATATTAACTTTAGTTGGACAAAATCGAGTACCATAACGCAATAAATTTATTGCGTTATTTTCTACCCATAAGCTAAAGATGTAGGTAATTATCCGCCATAACACCAAAAACAATTTCTCATCAAAGCCTCAGAAAATGAATTTCAAAGTTCACAAGAACCAATTAAACTATAGGTAAAATCCCACGTGTAGCTATTTTGTAAAATGACTTAATTGGGATTCAGTGGAATTCAGTGGAACATCAAAATTTGTTTTTGATATTTGGTGTTGTTAGAAATGATTTCTTTCGATAAGATATTTGAAGTTTAATAGACGTAAATAGTTTTGGCACATAACTTTGTCCAATTACCGATAATACTCGAAGTCCTGGCGGATTCCGTATTTATTTACCTGCTCTCTGAATGGCTTTGTGCGATCATACTTCACTGGCCCAGACTGGGTTGGACGTACAGTCACCAAAAATACCACATCGTGTTTCCTTAAGGCTAAAATACAAAATACCACAAATTTCAATTGTTAACACTAACTTTTGTCCGAAAAAGCCGTAAAATGATAAAATTAAAATGCTACTACGATCCTACCTTCCCATTCTGCTTTCACAATGTCTCTCATGTTCAGGTTAATGGTGACATCAGCTCTAACTCGAGAAGGGCGTGTCTCCCCGATATTAGGTTTGGAAACCTGGTGACAGGTACAGAGAGGTAATGAATGTACTGTACCTAAATTTCGTAGAAAGTATATTTGCAGCACGCTTTTTAACACAAATTTGACAATAATCATTTTGCCTACCTCGATCACGCTGAAGTTGACTATTTTCTGCGGGAAACAAAAAACAGAGAAACAACAGTTTTAATACACTTTAGACATGTTGTGGTTTAATTTTATATTTGGTTTAAAATTTTTCAAACCAGTTTGGTTTTTAGTTTTTAATGTCTCATATTCATTAACATAATCTGAAACAAAGGGAAAAAATCAAACTGGTTCAAAAAAAATTTAAACCAAAGATAAAAACAAACAATTGGATTTTGACACTGAATGCATGTTTGTTACGTCTTTTAGCAAAACGTCGGCTTTATGCTCTCCATAGAGCAGTTTTCAATTGAGTTTCGTAAAACCAAAACCACAATTGGTTTTGGTTTTACTTCTGATTGGCTGAGAAAGTGGTGCGGCATTTTAAGCCAATCGCTAAGCGTAGAAATGCAAAACCAATGCAAACGTGAATTACTTTCAACACTCAAGTGAAAACCGCTCAAGTGAATCACTCAAGTGAATCCCAGATCGTGTCAAAATATAAAACAAATTATTACAACTGTTGGCCTATTGTGTTATAAAAACAAACAAAATAATTTGTTTTAGCCTTACTGTGCCCATTCTTGCCCAACCAGCAAACTCTGTCTGTTCAATTTCATTTTGCCTAAAACAACAAAACAAATTAAATGGTCGTGTTATTCATTTAGATAAATGCAGAACGCACAAAAACAAACGGAATTATTGCTCTAGCAGAAATTATTTCAATCTTGCAGAATATCGTCAGATTTTAGCCAACTCGGCCTACGGCATCGTCGGCTAAGTATTGGGAGATATTCCGCGCGATTTCACATGATGTTTCCCTTAATAAACTGATAGAAACTTTCAATTAAACACATGCAGTTCCTGTGATTTGTGAAGTTAGCATTTTAAATTTCCACGTACCAAGGTTTCATTCTGGCAATCACGTCCGCCATGTCTTGACGAATCTCATCTATGGACCACAAAACAAGACGTTGTTTGGATAAAATATATCCCCGATTTAAATCTAACCGTTAGTACTGATCACAAAAAAAAGATGTTAGACTAAAATAATATGTTAACGAGTTCGTTTTGAGAACCAGGCTTTAACAGGGAGCAGGGATAGCACAGTGGTGAGAGCGCACGTTTTCCAACGCTGTGGCTCGGGTTCGATTTCCAGACCCGGCGTCATATGTGGGCTGAGTTTGTTGTTGATTCTCGTCCTTGCTCAGAGGGTTTTTTCCGGGTTCTCCGGTTTTCCTCCCTCCACAAAGACCAACACTTCTAAATTCCAATTCGATTGGGAGTCCGGGGGCCACAGGTTTGTCAGTCGAAAGACTTATGTGCAACCCTCGTAAAACTAAGTTGATTTATTTATTGATATTTATTTATAGTTGTTTAAAAACAAACAAATTACATTAAGAACAACAACAACAACAACAAAAAACATTATTCATACATGTAGATTCCAGTCTGAAGAGATTCAAATTTCTCAGAAGATAATCATGAAGGGTCAAAAACTGCAGATTCAACTTTGGAAGAGCTAATGTGTCTGTGGAAAGAACAAGAAAACAATGAATGAATGTCGACACAAAAATGAGGTTAATTATGAAGAACTAAAGAAACAACACAACATCTAGCTAAGTACCTTCTGATGAATAATATTCTGTTGGAACAATATTTTCATCCCACAAAATCTGAAAAATAAAAACAAACGTTTCATAAAATGCTTAGACTGTGTAACTACTTTTCCTTTTATTTAGGACTTCATAAAACATAAATAAAATCTAGACGCCTATACAGCCTCCTCCTCAGGCGCCTCGTTTTTTTTCCGGGGGGGGGGGTGGGCGAGCGCGAGGGACCCCCCCCCCCCCCCTCCCCCCCCGGGTTCATTAAAGTGCAAGTGGTCTTTCCAGCTGGGCATTAAACAGTATCAATAAATGTTCAAGGTACCTGTTCTGTAGGATAGAGGGGCATCTCATTTATAGCGTCAATCTGAGAAAGCCGTCGCTCATGTCTAGACACCTATAACAAATGCAGAGAAGCTGAAGTAAAGACTGCTCTATGACCTAAAGGAGAAGTTATTTAAAACAAAGAGAGTTTGTTTTACATGCAAAAAAACACAAAAGAAAAAGAAGAATATTCTTTTAACGGAGTGCTTACTGAAGCTATGAAGCGCAAGCGGAGTCACAAATAGATGGAAGTTTGGCCAGGAATTGCGTGAATGTGCGATGACTTGTGTTAACTTTGGTCGGATCGAATTTACACCAAAGTCAGCGCACGTTTTTCATCTTTTAGCGAACCATCGTAGGTCAACGCACGACGAACCCACAACACGTGCATTTCGGTTTAATTTTGACTGTCTTGAAATGGCTTTTCTCAGCAGCTTGCATTCACTAAGCAGTAAATTTAAGTCCGTTTGGCCACCCAACGCAAGCCTGTGCGCGAGTTCAACTTGTGACTACTCGAGACTCCGTTTGAATAGGCCTTAACCATGTCATACCAACATCTCCAAGAGAAATTCACGGTTACTCTCCACACCGGCTTCATCTGGGGATGGCAAAAGCTTCAGATATGATGCTACCTCGTGAAGGGTTTTATTCCTGGAAACAAACATACCAGGATTTGTGGAGTCTGTCATGCACCTTAATACTGTATGTACACTAAATTTTCACTTCAGTAATTTTCGGCGAATTTGGAGAGATTGTTTAGCATTTATTTTATAAAATAGCGTAACAAGATGCTTATAAACCTTGGACTTGAGGAAGTTTCTTTGAATAAACATTGTGATCTATGGTTTACTTGCAACTTCATTCATTACCTACATGTAATTGCATATTTTGTCTTTACATTTGGAAGTATAATTTGTTCTGTAAAGACGTATGACAGTATGACTATATGAAAAAAAATGAATGTGGGGGGGGGGGGGGGAGTTAATATCCGGCTTATAGTTATTACGGAAAGCATTTAACAGTAAGCCACTTTCCTTTTTTGCAAATTTCAAATTGTTGCAGGTACAAGAAATCGCATTGTGTATTCCAAAAGCTAATTTGTGCCTAATTTATACACACCATGAACCTGAAAAAAGAAGACTTACGATAGAGACCCAAAATGTTGCAGTAGAGCTTCCCTTGTGTCAATACTGGCAATGTTACTCATAGCAAAGTCATTGAGCTCGGGAAAGTACTTGAACACAGCTCGCTAACAAAACAAAAAAAAAAGGTAAAAAAGTCATTGTGCAGATTGTGTGTCTGTTCTGCAATACAAATAAAACGCAGAAAAACAACTTTGGTTTACACAAGTAAGAGTAGTTTGTTTTGTCAACACTTATCCACCTGAAAGTGATGTATCGTGTGGATAGCGTTATCCACCCTTTGAACATCTAGGCCCAGGCTTATAATTGGTTACCGGTAAGTTTAATGCTGGAGGTTACCCTACCATGTGATGAACTAGCATCTCATTCAGGGGGGGGGGGGGGGAGTAGAAACACTCCTTGTTACATGTACATCATGCGACAAAAACTGGGATAAGCTCTGGCCTGATGAGCCACTAGGCTCGACGCAGACTTAAGGTAAACCTTTTACCTAATTTGGGAAGTCATTATAGAGTGACTACGGACTTGTATTCTAAATTTGGAATAATTTGTGTTTTATAGCAACTCCTTCTTGTGTAAGGATCTTGATGCGATTTCATAACTGGTCCATGCTTTAAGCTGTGCACTATCGATTAATGTTGCACATTTATTTTGCGGATTATGTGGCTCTGCCAGACAAAATTACGTTATAACACCATTAAGTAGTAAAGTACATGTACCTGTAGAGAAGCCATTTTGTTGTAATGAATGTCAACCATTTCATGGTCAGTCAGAGCCATTCCTACGAGCAACAGCAAATGATTTAATTTAAATTAATATTTAATTATACACTGTATAATGCGCAAGAAGCTCAAGCAGCCAGTTGGCGCAGTACAGGAATTTTCCCTTAATTTTATGACATAATCTTGCTTATCTTTCAGCAAGTTTTTGCTTGTCTGCTCTTTATTCGTAAAACAAATTTTATTAATATGTAATTCAGATGCTATTTAAGCGGTCAGTGCTAAACAATGAAATTTTGAATCTGATCTACGGAAAAGGTTAAGAATCCGATCCAAACACGCGTCGGTCACGCGCGGCCGCTGTCGCGCAGTGGCCGCACACGGCCGCAGGCGGCCGCGCGACCCACCGAGCATTTTTTTATAAACGAGGATAATTCGGCGGGGGGGGGGCGGCGCCTTTTAAAAAAAAAAAAAAAAAAAAAAAAAAAATTTTGGGGCCAAAATCAAAAACGTTTTAATTGAAACACTGAAAATTTCAGATTTAAAAAGTAATATTACCAATACAATAGGAAAATATTCTACCTGTCACATCATTGATTTCAAAACCAGTGTAGAATTTTAGCGTATCCAGTAGCTGTCAAAGAAAAAAACCAGAGGTCAAAGTAATGTGATGGATTTGTTTTTGTGCATTCTTCAAGGAATCTGTCCACTTAAGGTTTGTCCAAACACTTACTTGCTTAAATAACCTTCCTTCAGTTTCTCTTTTTGCCAAACATGAAAGATGGCATTTTACCTGTGAAATAATAACACAAATTGCTGAAAACACTAGCTCCAATAAATTTGTCTGTTAAATTCATGGTTAAAAACAGAAATTACTTGTGTACATGTTACATTCCCAGGTGGGTTTTTGACATAATTATGTACAATCATAGTTAATAGAGGGAATTGGTTAGGATTCCGTAATTTTTTTTTTTTTTTTTTTTTTTTTTTTTTTGGGGTTTCCCCAAAACTAAAATAAATTTGTTTTTTTATATAAACAATAAAAAAATTTGTTTTATTTTTTTTAAAGCAAAAAAAAAGGGCCCAAAAAATTTTTTTTTTTCTTTTCCGGCCCCCCTCAAAGTAAAAAGTGTCAATGATTATTGATGTTAAGTTTCCTTACCACAAGATGATGATCATCAACCAATGTGTTAAAGAATCTTCTTGTTGGTAACAATGCCTGTTGTTACAAAAAAGTCAAAGGTGCATTATGCAATGCTGCTGTGTCTAGCCTGCATAGCTGGCAGGTTTTTTTTTTTTTTTGGGGGGGGGGGGGGCGAATGCATGCACAAGTAAGCCTGCTTCGCCACTCATTGTCCCCGCTTCACCCCTTGCGCGGCCCAAAAAAACTGCCAGCTACATTTGTATGCAAGCAATGCTGTGTCTAATAACAAGCTAAGGATGAAACAAAAGCACTTATCTAACAGATCAAGAGCATTGTGAACTAGTCCTTAACTCCCAGAATCTAAATACAGTCGAATCCCGATTTCTTGAACCCTTGATTTCTCAAGCCTCCCTTCGTTTCCCTTGGATTTGTTTCACTTGGTCAAACACTACAATGAATTTTGCAAGTGGATTTCTCAAACCAATTTTCCCTTAGAGGTTTGAGAAATCCAAATTCCACTGCTGACATACAAGTAAGTTTTCCATAAAAAATTTTTTGCAATTAAAATATAATTAGTGCATGCTAGTCGTTTAAGTGTAGAACAGAATAAGGCCAGTTTTTTCCTTGACAAAACAGTCTTCTGGCATGCTAGTTTATGAATCAGTGAGGAGTTTAATGAAGGAAAAACTTTCTAAGTAACAAATTAAAGATTGCTCATGATCTTTGGCTAACAAGGAAAACTTTACACAGAATCACAAAGTCAAATTTCTTTTTTTCACAAATCCAGCATTGAGGTTTCTTCCTTCAGAGAAAACCTTGAAGACTTGTGATGGAATGTGCTAAAACTACATGACGTACTGTACGCGTACTGCCTTGGACTTAAAGATATAATTTATTACTAGTTTTTTTAATATTCTTTTTGAATCATTACCTCTAAGTCCACCAAGAGTTCCAAGAATCTCTCACAGTAGTGAACTTTATCCATTTCAACAGAGCCTGTAAAAGTTGTAATAGCAAAAATTAATAACAATAATAGCACAATCAGGTGACTGTATAATTTACAAGTGTTATAATTATTTGAATACAATGGCTTTATAGACACGGCATTTAATGATTGCACCAAGTTCTTACCTGTCTCTGAAATAGAGTCCAAGATATTTAGAAACTTTTGAACAAGGTTAGACAAGTACTTTCTCTCCTTCTCTTGCCTAAAAACAAAATTAAATTGTAACATAATCAGAAAAGTATCAAGAAGTGAATTCAAGAATGTTTTTCATTTTAATAATACTATAGTGTAAAGTGTAGGCATTCAATGGGGGCTAGGTCCTTATCAAGACTAAAATAATTATTATACATTAAATTACCGAAGTAGCCTTGAGTGGGAGACTCATGGTGGCCTGACTAATGTCTAGAATAGTAATTACCGTAAAGTTCCGTGTATAAGCCGCACCTTTTTCCTTAAAATCTTAGTCAAATATTGGGGGTGCGGCTTATCTACGGAAACATCTATGGTTGGAGCTCCCAAAGGCCTAATTAATATTCATAAAAAACTTTTTAAGACACCACTGAATAAACATATAACAACCTGAAAACTTTGTTGTTGTTCACTGCCTTTTCTTTCCTCTGCAAAGCTGTTTGCAGTGACGCCAGCCAGTCACCTCAACGCTTGCCTTTCCGCCGCGTCCGAGTATTTTTTTTTTTCGAAATTTGAGCTTCCAAATCGGGGGTGCGGCTTATCTACGGGTGCAGCTTATACACGGAACTTTACGGTATTGTCTTCTGGATTAAGAAGTCCGAGCTCTGGGCAGGGCATGTGTAAATTTTGGGTAACATCCTGGGGGTTAGATTTGTAACCTGTGATGCACTGAATAAATACTCCATGACAAGGGGACTACTCAGCAGGGCTCATAGTCACTAATGCTTTTTATACAATCATTTATTTTCAATCTGTAAACTAATTTTGAGTTGCCAATTAATATATAATTATTCTAGGAAATTAACGATACATGTTATTAACGGAATTTCAAAAATTAGTTATTTTTTTATGTTAAACCCGTTTCTTAACATTTTTTCCGACTTTTCTCATTCGCGTTTTTTATCGCGTCAATTTTGTCGCGTGTAAAATGCCTTGATATTTAGTTTAGCACTCACTTTTGTTTGGTTTGATCATCTGCCTGTGAGTCTCTTTTCTTTATATGATTCCAATATTTTCTATACTTTTGTACACTCTTTAACTCCTGTTCTAATCGTTCCTGTATCAAAAGCAAACACAGTATCTGGTTAGTTAAGAAAAACTGGGGGAAGTGTTGAAAATTTTGCACTTGGTTTGAATGAAGGTTAGCATTTGAAAATATGGATGGTTAAAAGAAAATATTCAATAATGGACATGCTTTAATTCTATGTTGATTAGAAAATCTTGAAAAAAAACCCACAAAAAAACAAGCAAAAACAAAAATACCGGAAGAAGACAAATCCACATCGGTAGAGACACCAAGTGCTGTAGTTGCTCTCTGATAAGATCCATTTCCTGTTAAAAAATGAAGTGCAACAACAATTAAGGTTGAATTTAGAGATAAGAAGAACCAAGAAAGATTTACCGGTAATACTGTTCGATGTTTCGGAGTAGCAGTATGCAATTAATAAGGAACACTACAAAATAAGCATAAAACAATAAACGGCCTAAACGAACACCTTAGCACGGATGGAACATAAACACCTTAGGTGTTCGTTTAGGCCGTTCATTGTTTTATGCTTATTTTGTAGCGTTCCTTATTTGCATACTGTACAAGTCTCTTGATAATGGAGTCAAGATGACTCTGAAACGTGGAGCAGTATTAAATCTTTCTTGGTTCTTCTTATGTTTTTGCTGTAGCAAATCCCTGCTGATCGAATTTAGAGATGGTAGCTTAAAAAATAATAATTTATTCTTAATGAACCTACCAGACTGTTAAAACAGTGGATCAAAAAGATCAAGATTATTGACTGTTCCCTGATTGTCAGGACCTGCAGTAAAACAAAAATGAAACAATATAATTATTAAAATATTAAAAATAACTGATTAACAATTCATAAAATTCATAAAACAATAATTTATTAACAGCTTGTAGGACTACATACATCGTCATCAGCTAAGCTTATTTCCATAATGCGTTGAAAAAATCCATGGAACTGCTGAGGGTTTTGCTTGAATGACTGCAGAATGAATTATAAAGGAACATCATTGATAAAAATAATTATTTTGAATATAGTAAGCAGATTCTTTTGTCGCTTATTGTTAAGATAGATGTTATGAGGTTAATTACATGTACCATAGACGATAGTAGGAAACTAAAATAAAAAACATGTCTCCCCTTCCTCGCAGTCTCTGAAAGCCCTCAACCATCCTTACTTACCCACCCCTTCCATCTGCTATTATTCCCCCCTCCCCCCTCCCAAGTAACATCATCTATTTTTTTTTACTCTTTTCACCCTTGAATGCATTATTTTTCTAATTGGGGATTTTGCATTTGACCACAGTGACTGTCAACTGATGTTGACGAACATGTTAAAGTTTTTTGAACCAGTTTTAAATTTTCAAAATTAATAGGCCATGATTATCATATAGGCCCTGCCAGACGGGGCGATCCTGTATAGCTTGTCTACATGTAAATTTAAAAATGTCACGTGTTGCTGTTTTATCGCACTTCCTGTTGCTGTCAGCAGTTGAATTGAAGGAAAATTGCTTGCCCTTGTTAAAATTTAAGATTTTTCAAAAGAGTTGCCTTTTGTTGTGATTTTATTTTATGTGTTGGACAGCACTAATTTTTGGGCCATGTCGCTTGACGGAATTAACCCTGGCAGGGCCTCATGACACACACAGTACTATACAGATCTATACAAACAATAAAATTCACTACCTCCCATGGTGGGACACCTTCTCTGAACTTTTCATTCACCATCACTACAACTGACATTACATGTTCCACTGAAGCCTGTGAGGAAGTAAAGTGGGGACACATTTAGTAATAAATAACTATATTTATAAAAAAAAGTCTTAAATTGTATATATCAACTATAGAAAAATTCTGAAGACAATTAATAAAAATGTCATTGAGCAATTTACAAACCTTGGTTGAATTAAAGTTGGGCCACAAATAATTCTCAAGGTACTGGCTGTAAGAATAAGTATAATTGTATAATAGTTAATTGAAAATACCTAAGAGGAATAATGACATTCTAGTCAAACTTGAACTAGTACTGCCATCAGCCCTCTAAGCAAGACCTCTATGCAAGTTGTTTAATATAATAAATTATTATTAATTTTATACCTGGGAAATCATTACTGACTGTAAACATGTACCTGAATTCTAGAAGCATAGCACGTTTAACGGAAAACCTAGACACAAAAAATAAGAATTGGTGTAAATCAATTCAGACACAAAATATAAATGAAGCACTTTAATTGGTCAGACAATCAAATCTCGTTCTGGACTGATTCATTGTCACTAATCAGAATATTTATTTTTTTAAATGGGATACACAGACCGAGGTCCATGTTCAAACAATGGACAGGATTATTTATTAATTGTATAATGCTGCATTCTTGGACAAGAGATTTTATACATGTAGTTAACTCTCAGTCAACACCTTTCAAAGAGAGACAAGATTATTGTACATTGGCTGGCAGTTTCTGACCAAGTTTGGCTTCTTTCCTCAGTCTGTAACTGAACTCCCTTAAAGGCAGACACCTCTCTTAGGTGTTTGCTAGACTAGTAAGCCACTTCAGACAAAGGAAATGGGTACAAACATTTTTCAATTGTGGTTTGAAACCTTTTGCCCAATGCAGGCTTTAACTGAAGGGAAACTCAAAGTTAATGTGCATTGGACCCTGCCTGGTTCCGACCAGAGTTACTGTGTGGAGTGTACTTAGATCATGCATGTTTCTGTCTTTCTGTCCAGGAGTATAAATGGGTGCTTTAACTATAAGGGTGGCTGACTTATTATTAAAATCTTGAACCTAGTTATTATTTATAAATTATTAAAACTAAATTTATTTATTAAAACAAAAGAAACTGTTAATTTATTCTACATGTATTTTTGTCCACTTTTTTACAAAATTAATAGCTTTGTGTGATGGAACTTACTTGCTTCCTTTGATTTCCTCTCTGTAAATGTCATCAACAATCTACACAAACAAAGTAACAGAATTAATGTTTTAAATCTGTGAATGAGTTAAGAGTTACATGTGCATAAAGTGTGAAGCTAAGGCCGGTGTTCAGCCTACCAATAAATTGTCTGCGACAAGAGCACTTCATTAAAGAGCAGTAACAAGCTTTAAAAAATTTGGCCTTCAAAGTAATCACAATGGTCCCAGTCGATAAACTAAAAGTGAAACTCAACGAGAAGTAAGTATTTAATTAAGTAACGTAGCAGGAAATCAATTAACGAAAAAAATCCAGAGAGTTTAATTCTGACAAGCTCATTAGACAGACAGGTTAACTACAATATACCTTATTACATGAAATGGTTGCGATTTTGAGGTGCTCATATTTGGCAACATTTAAATTTCACGATTTTGCAAAAATTTTGTATTTTAAATCACCTTAATTTTGCGTTTTTGAGTAATATAAGACACAATTTACATTTCCTTGGCAATATTATTCAACATGTCCTACAACGACTTTATCAAAGGAACAATAACATCAAAAACGCAATGGCGGGACTAAATGTCAACAGTAACAACAGAGCAGTTCTCAGTGTCCACAAGCAGTTCATGCAGCAGATTGCTTGTATGCAAATTATTGTTTTTAAGTCAATTGACCTCACCACAACATCCATTTACAACGAAAATTCCTTCCTTCAGTGGTACTAAGCTCTTTCTTTCTTGATTATTGACATAATGTGAGTCACTTAATTTTCGTGTCATGTTATGTTCGCGACACTTATTGTTTGCGTCACTTTTATTTCACGATTATTTTTGAATCGCAAAATTCGCGAAATTAACATGTCGCGAAAATTTCATGTAATAAGGTATTGATTTTTCCTGCATGCACAAAAGGTTGTAAATTGTAGATGCAGTCATGTACCTGAGGTTTATAGGGTTTCTTGCCTTTTCCAGGAGTCCAGTACTGGTTTGCAAGCTATATAAACAAAATCAGTCACAGTTAAGCCAGAGTACATGGGGTCTCAGTCTCTCTCGACTTTTTGCATAATCCTGATTTTATTTACCATTGTGTCTAGATACCCGCAGCGGGTACACATACCCGCAGCTCTAGAATTCCACGGAAAACCAATCCAATCCTCCTCAAAACTATAGATTTTGCTAGTGCAACAATTATAGTTTTGTTTTGAGATAGTACCGAACACTGACTCGGCCCGACAGAACGAGAGATAGAGAAATGCGAATATTTTGGTTGAGCGGCACCCGACCCGGCACGAAGAACGAGCGACCACATGTCGCAGCCCGAAACATGGCGATGTGACTCAGGGACGGAACACGCGACTCCGTCCCAAGAACTGTAAGGAAAACAAGCGAAAGGCCCACTGCCCGGACAAGCTACCGTGAGCGTGAGCCGCCACGAGTGGACATGTGGCGTGAAGGTGGACGGTGTGTCGCCGATAGCGTTGAGCGAAAGGGGGGGAGAGGCAGAAAGGAGCGCAAGAGAGAAGGCGAGAATGAGCGGGAAAACACTCCCGGCTGGGGTATTAGACACAATATTTATTTACTGCACATGTTATCACAAGGATCTGTTAATGTCTAGAAATATGTCTCACATAAGTTATTTCTACACGGAATTTATTTTACCCCAGTTGTTTCTCGTGACTTATGGGTTAGTGGAGAGATCGAGAACCTTACGCTTAGCAAGCAGCCAATCGAAACTAAAGAGTTTAACGCCGACTGGAATTAATCAAATTTAATAAGAGACTCATTTCTGTATTCTACGTACCTGAGTGATTCGATCCGATGAGATCTGCTCCACTGTGGGAACAGCGTTCCTTCGGCCTGCAGCTTTCTTGCTCATCTCGTCCCTTTTAAGTATCCTTTTGCACGTGTTATATTTTGACAAGCTTTTTCAACGTTGACTCTACGTTAACGTATAGAATCTGCTGGATTTGCACTCCTTCAAGGCTATTGTACGTTTATGCAGCTAGCTCAGCATTTCCCTTTGGGCTACCGTTTGAAATATTTCGCGTTTTCCAAGCAATGTTTATCTTGATTAGGGCGGAATTGACTAGTCACAACTTTGCACTTTTTCCGAACATTCTGCCGCCATTTTGAAAATAGCGTGCGCATTAGCGCCGAGAAGAACCTGGGGATGAGTTCGATCATTGTCATACCCAGTCTTCGGAGGTTTTAGAAAATTTGAGAAAATACGCGCTGTTTTCTCGCTAAGAGTTTTTTACTGACATGTGAATATAGCCTGCGTTACAGACGAACATTTAGCCCTGTTCAGCACTGTCATTCAGCAGAGAGGGGCTTATATCCGGGAGGGATAATCGGACGATGTGTTCTAGATAGATGGGCCTATAACCGGGGGGGGGGGGCTTATAAGCTGGACCGGGACGGCTTATAACCGGAATTTTACGGTATACGACTTTTCGAAATATGAAGAGTCCGTGCCAATGGAGCTGAGAATAGAATAGAATGAAGTTTATGAGGTTCCCCAAAGGGATCTTCATACCCAATTTAAATAATTTTAAAAAAGAGACAAAATTGATAATAATTTACATGGTAAAAAAGTTCGATCTACAAACTACAATTACAACAT
This sequence comes from Oculina patagonica, assembly GCF_052425735.1. NCBI lineage: Eukaryota > Metazoa > Cnidaria > Anthozoa > Scleractinia > Oculinidae > Oculina > Oculina patagonica. The sequence continues at coordinate 8,936,708 of NC_135770.1, forward strand.
TAAAACGATGCAAAGGTGTTTGAACTAGTCATTTAGCCATTTGCTCAAGAGCGGGGATTTCAACTGATTTTTGAAAGACACTAAAGATCTACAGTTCTTTAACTCTTCTGAGAGAGAAGTCCAGATAGTAGCTCCGCGGAACACAAACGATTATTGCGCCAGAGCAGTTCGGCATTTAGGCAGTTGAAGGCTGGCTCTATTTCTCGTAAGAAAGCTGTGAGTCTGTGACCTCTTAGGTCTGGTGTTTTGGGACGCGCAGTCTGGAGTTCCTATGGCTAATGCGGACTGAGAGGAACCCAGCACGCGTGGTAGACTGCGCAAGTTTTCACACAAGTATTTAACCCACAAATGCAATTTTTTTTATTGTGATGTTGTATCGCTTCTCTGTTGGTTCGGCTTTTTAGCCGTTTAGCGGACCCGCGTTCCTTTCCTTACACGAGAATGACAACCAGAACCTCAAAACGGCTGGAAATCGAGCCAACCGAGCTTCGGCTGGGGATAAGTTGATACTTGTATTATACGATAAATAAAATAGCACAAACAACCACCGATTAACAGAAAATTCATTATATTTCATACCACATTGTCGCTTTCGATGAAATACCCAGAATTTTATATTCTTCCTTACGTTTTACCATTCATTTTAAAAGTGAGAAGTAAAAGTTAAAAAAAAAATACTTTAGACATCCATATAAATATTATTACCGGTAACTTATAGCAAGAGAGTCTTGCTCACAGAAATGTAACACCCTATTTTTATGTTTTGGGACGCGCAATGCTGATCCAGGTCTTTTGCAAAGCTTCTCGCTTTAACACATTTTTTACCTGTTTGAAAATGCTTGTCTGGCAATCTTAGTTAATACATTACTAATAATTTATTGTTCTTGTTTAATTTATATTACTTGTTTGTAAAACGTCATTTAGTAGCCCTAGTTTTCAGCATTGTTTTTCAGAAGCAACAAGCTCAGCTCAATAAAAACACGGAGAGCCATTTTGTGGTGGGAGGGGTCGGGATAGGTTTCGTCCATCTTGGTAGTGCTTTGTGGTGCAGTTACTTCGCCTTATTTGGAAACGTGCCACTCAAAATGTCAGTCACTTCTTGTGCGTGCAACTTCCCAATACCCACTGCGGGCACAGACATAACTTTGCGACCAACATACTGGAGCTAGAAAGAAAGAACGAACAAGTGTATCAAAAAAATTAATAAATAAATACAATCAATCAATCAGTCAATCAATCAATCAATCAGTCAGTCAGTCAGTCAGTCAGTCAGTCAGTCAGTCAGTCAGTCAGTCAGTCAGTCAGTCAGTCAGTCAATCAATCAATCAATCAATCAATCAATTAATCAATTAATCAAAACCTAGATACTCATCAATCAATCGGTCGGTCGGTTGAAATAAAAACCCTTGCTATAAACCTGATGTTCCAAGCGTTGTAAGCCCTTTGTCGGGGCAAAAAATTGTCTATAAGTTGTTGTTGCTTTTTTTTTGGCTTCGACAAAGTACTAACACAAAACCGATTCTTTAACTGATCACTTTGAGTAGATAAGACGCCACTTGAGCGGAAAAATGAATTGGGCACGCGAAGAAAGATTTCCACTTATTTCAGCTTTTTATAAAAGAGCAAGGGGAACTTTCATGCCAGACTTGGGACAAAAGTGGTTAAAAATGTTTCCAGTTATTAGTGGGAGCCTAACAGCACCCATTTTTACCTTGATCCCTAAAATGTTTTCAAATCGCGGCGACACGAAACTCCATGCTCCCATATTTCTGTGCTCTTCTTGACTCCAAACAAATTCTAAAATGGAATGTAAAAGAATTTCAACGTTTTCTATTTAGCTCCATAAATGGTCCTATACAACATCCAGAAGAGGAGGAATTTAACAAAGCCAGTTACCTTTCGCTCCAGGAAACTTTTGAAGCTCTTGACGAATCATTTCAACAGGGAACGGACACAAGGACTGGAGACAAAACAGAGGAATTCAAAACAGTTAACTTTAAAAACAAATTTATAACTTCCAAATAGGATTTTACTTTAAAATGCATTAATATTACTAAATGAACTTTTACAAAGAATGCAATTTCTTATGAAAGAAAGTTAAGTGCTTGAAACACATTCGTAATTATAATTCTCTGTCAGTCAGTAAAATTGAAATTTTCGGCGAGATTTGTAGATAAGGCAGACGCAGTGGCCTAGTGGTTAGCGCGCTGGACTCTTGATCGAGGGGTCCGGGTTCGAGCCCTGTCCGTGGTGGCTTGATCAAGACACTTTACTTTCACAGTGCCTCTCTCGACCCAGGTGTACAAATGGGTACCGGCGAATTTAATGCTGGAGGTTTCCTTGCAACGGAATGACAACCCATCCAGGGGGAGTGGAAATACTCCTAGTCGCTCAATGCCACGGAAACCGGAATAAGTTCTCGCGATGTGACACAATTTGGCCATTACTAAATCAGACTCTTACCTCAAGCCTTATAATGGCTGTATCCACGCTGTTGGTCGTTTCTCTTTGCTTGGCCAGCGCGTAGTAATGCTTCCCAGAACAGAACACTACACGTTTTATTGAAGCGCTATTAACAGTGTCATCTCCTAGCACTGGTTTAAAATGGGTCCCAGGGCCCATCTCCTTAAGGGACGATACAGCAGCCTGGCAAATAGACGAATGAAACACGTTATAAAAAATTCAACACGCGGCAAAGAGTAAACAGCCAAGGTGAATGTTGTACTTACTGGAAATCGTAACAGGAGTTTGGGTCCAACGACAATTAGAGGTTTGCGAAAGTTTCGAACCATCTGAAAGAGAGAAAGAAAAACAATTACAGACAACTCTTAATATTACGGACACCGATATCACGGACAGGAGAGTTGAAGTCCCGCGAATAAGAATTACTGAAGATAACTCTTGTTTCTACGAACTTCCTGTAGTCCGGACACCAAATGGTGGTCCCGAAGGTATTTACTGTAGGTAGCTACTATTAGCGTCAACTATCGTCGACTTTTCCTGTTTTCAATGGCGAGGAATCAAAATATACAAATTCAAAGAGTCATGAATAACCTCAAACATGTTCGACGCTTTTTGTGGCCTAATTATACATTCCTATTTTCTTTTAACATGGTGGAGTGCGCAAGTGAAATAAAAATCGCAAGGGGGAGGAGGTAAATAAACATATTTTCCTTCACGCTATGTTTTCGCATAACTGTAAAGAAAACGGGCATGAAAAGCCTAACGAAATTTAAATTCAAGTCAAAGAATCAGAGAAATCGAGAGGAGTTATAATGTCTTTTGATTTCGTCTTTTTTGCTCCCCAGTCAAGGTTACAGAGCAAATGATTTTAAAGAAGACGTAACTTGCAATGCCACAACTTTCCCGTCATGCATTTCGCCTCACCTGCTGACGTAATAGATGGAAGTACTGCGCAGGCGTGGTGGGGTTCACTATCTGCATGTTAACACTGTCACCATCCACTCCATCTTCTTGACTGTCTGTCAACTGTCAAGATAAGAGAAAGTTCAACTTTAAAATGGAGGGGCGAGGAGAGTTGGGGCAAATGGATAACAGTAGGGGGAATAAGTACCAGTTGATGACGACATTCGGTCTCCGAGAGTTGTCTGATCTGGCGGTTTTTGTTACCTAAGTTGCGAAGCACCTTGAGCTGCTTTTCAACACTCACAGAATGCTTGTGAGCGCTCAGGCTGGCTCTTGTCTTGATTGGATCATAAGACTAGTAATTCAACGACGATTTTAGCTCAAAACAACGTTTTTTGGCGCAGACTTTTCCTTTTGCGTCGATAAGCAGATCTACCATAGATGACAAAAGATTTTTCTTTTTTTTTTCACCAAAAACACAGCTACAATCAAAACACTAGCGTGAACTTAATCTGGTTCAATAACCAAAAGAAAACAGCAACAATAGCAAAGCGCGCGAGTGACGTCATGACTCAGACAAACAGACCGAAATGGCGGACGATTTTCCTAAGACACTTTCTAAAAGAGCCGGGGTCCCTAAAAAACTTTCATAAAACGAAAACTTCGCCTAGATTCCCTCTGTTTCTCTCTGAACACGCTGAAGTTTTCTGAGCCTCGTGGGGGTTATATTCATTTGCATTCTATTTTTAGACCTCGCGCACATCGCTATTCAAAACGTGACTTCATACTTCATACACCGCCTTTCACGAGGAGTGGCGAAGCGTCGTTCGCCGCACACATATCACGAAAACAAAAAACAAATTTCACGGAAATTATTTGACGTCCGTCCTTCATTCATTATTTGGTGAGAAATTTGCCTCGAAATATACAATATACTGATAGATCAACAAGTGGATACAAACCTGAAGAAATCTCTCCATTCGGCAAGATGAATGTTCAGGTCCTGCGCCATCATAGCCATGAGGTAGTAACATCACCAGACCACTCTGTAACAGCCACTTTGCTGCAATGTAAACATAACCTTTAATGATTTTGCCCAGAATGTTTTCAGATGATTAGGGATCGGGCGAGGGGATACATGGCCTATCAGAACAGGCGCTAAATTCCGGTTTCTGCATGTAGCATGAAGCGACTAGGAGTATTGCTTCCCCTCCCTGGTTGGGATGCAGTCCATAACAGGGTAGCCCTCCATTATTTTCTCAGAATGACCTAAAAAAATCGCTGGTAGCCATTTAAACTCCTGAATCAGTGAAGAGTAGACCGTGTTGCAAAAAACGTAACACAGTGACCCCAGCCAGTTCTCGAACCCGGACCGCTCGATCCGAAGTTTTTCACCATAAAACCAATGAGTATTTATTTGACGCAGCGTATAGCTGGGGGAATATCATTTTTGGATAGAAACATATCATTTATCATCTCTAACCTATAACCTTCAATTCGCATAATCATTTGAAAATTAATGCGAAATGGAAAATGCTGAACATTCGCTGATATACCACGAGGAAGCATTCAATAATCATTGTATTTACCCTCTCCTCCAGATATGAATGTATCAATAATGATCTGCGCTCCATTAAAGAAATCTCCAAACTGTGCTTCCCAGATGATGAGGTGATTAGGATTCTCAATACTCATGCCATATTCAAAGCCAAGACAGGCTTCTTCTGATAAAGGACTGTTTACCACCTGTAAGAAAGACGAGATATTTCATTCAGCGCAGAATCAAAACTTGCCATAGAAATAGGAAATATTTTTTTTCCTTTACGTTAGTATAAAAATAACACGAATTACATTTAACCAACCAACAACCAAATAAACAAGAGTTCAATAAATTGATGTGGGTCATGACATAAAGTATTCTGTCAAAAGAAATGTTTCCCTTGGCACGCTCAGTAGGGACGCCTGGGCAGAGTTGCTCAAAAGGCGATTAACACTAACCTTGTCTTGGTTGTTTAAATTGTAACGATTTTTTTTTAGTTGTTCATTCCCTGATCAAGTCAGGCCGTGCTGACGAAATTTTGGAAGAAAATATACAAGTTCAATCCCTCTATCGTACGGTCAGGTCAGCCTTTCTGTTTTTTATTTGTTCGTATTAAAAAAGGATTAGGAGTTGATCGACTCAAGGTTCTATTTCTCTTGTATAAAAGTGTTTAAATTCCTTACATGTATGTTTTGTGGATTTTGGGATTAGTTGACGGCACAACTGGAGGGCGTAAAATGTATTGAACACAAAACCTAACTTAAAAGTTAAAAAAACTGAAATCAAAATTTATGCTACTACTGGATAAGCTTAATCGTACTTTGAACAACTCAGCCCTGAGGTTCAACTCGAAAAACTCCATACTGATAATGTCGCTCTCCATGTAGTACCTCTGTTATCTCTGATTGGTTGCTGTTCAGTTTTGAATTTTCGCGCGCAATTATCAACCAATCAGAGACACTACATGGACCGCTGTAGGAGTACGTCATCAGTATACGTCAGTATGTAATTTTTCGGGTTAAAAATTCGAGATAGTGATAAATTGTAATGAAGCTGATTGACTGAGGCTGTGCACCATCAGTTACCTCAAGGAATGCGTTTTGTTGTTCGGACATGTTGTTAAGTGGCACGTGCATCTCATCTGTTTGCTGATCCACCAGCATAGCGTGTCTGTGGCTAAACGTTCCTCTCCCGACATCTTGTCCGCTAAAACGCACCTGATATCCTGCGAGGCAGCAAATGAGAGCAAACATCTGATTTTTATCAAGTATTTAAATATTTGACAGAACTAAAATTGTTAACCTGGCTGCTCGATGTGTAGCTTCAGAGCTCGGTTGGTAGAGCATGGTCCCGGTATAGGGGAGGTCACGGGTTCGAATCCCGTTGAAGTCAGAATTTTTTTTTTCAGGCTTTTTTTTTTCTGTTGAAGGTGGTTGCAACTTTTAAGTGTTTGGAAGAAACCCTAGTGTGTGACCATTCCAATAAAAAGCTATTGAGCAGTTCGTTCATAGGGTTACTGTTTAGAATGCTGTACAAAGTGGTTCTGCCTGTCTGTGAAGAAAACTCTACTGCGCGACCAATCAAATGAAAGCTATTAAGCAGTACTTTATGGGTACTATTTATTATGCTGTACAAAGTGATTCTAACTTTCAAGTCTGTAGATTCCATTCAAATGAAAGCTTCTGAGCAGAATTATCAGATGGTACTGTTTGTTTGAAATCACTTTATTTAAAGGGGCTATGTCACGCAATTTAGGCAATTTGGGCACTGACCAACTGAACCTTTCATATTTATAACTCTAGATTTAACTCTGCTAGTTAACCTGTCCGTAAACGTCATTTTCCATCTTTTTTTCCATTAATTTTTCTTTAAGCCTACTTAGTTTTGTTTTTGTGTGTTTGTGTGTTGTATAGTTTGCTATGTAAATTTAAATATACCTGACCTTTTTATAAATTATTGTATAAAAACTAAGTATGGCTGCCCAATCTTGTTGCCAATCGTGGTATTCTGGGCAGCCATGCACTACTATTATTTTATTTATTGTATTGTTAATTTAATGATGTAAAGGGTGCAAATAAAGTTGTGTTGTTTTGTTGTTGTTCATAGATTACTAAAATTTACAATAACGAAGAGAAGAACTCAAAAGAAACAGAAGAACCAAAGAAGGGCATGGATGGGCAATCGAGAGATTAAAACGGATTGCGTTCAGGTACTTGAAAAACGCGGCCCGACATTTTCCAAGTTTATCTCAATTTGTATGAGAATGTCAATAAAAAACTTTTGCTCTACCAATTTAAAGTTTAGAGTTCTTATTAACGAAAATAAATAAAATTACCTAAATACCGTAACCTAGTCCCTTTAAGGATGCGAAAATGTGAGATTTTGTTAAATTAGTAACCTTGATAAAGAAGGCTTCCGATAGCCAGCGCTTCTGCTGTGGCCCAGTCAATCCCTATTCCATTTTGAAGTTTCTTTAACCTGGCTTCCACATGAGTCTTTTTTAGATGCGGGTGAATGTTGAATGAGTCCGGTGTCTCGACTGACTTGGCTCCCACAAACAGCAAGCCCTCTAGAGGAAAGCCTAAAAAATGAAGTTGATTGGCATTCAAGACTTGCATTGCAAACTGCTATCTATAGAGATCAATCAATCAATCAATTTATTAAAGTCATAGCGCGGGATGAGATTGCCCTCTCTATCCGAGCCGGAGGTTCATGTAAAAAGCGCATGTCAATAATTGTAAAATTCATTAACTATTCATGAGGGTGCAAACCAATCCCAGCACTGTTTTCAGATCACATGTACACAACTGTAAACCCCAATACAAATCAAACAATAGAATTAACTTTTGATACAGACTCCTGCTCAGCTAATTAGTATTCATTAACTTTTGATACAGATCTCTACCGATTCGCATAACAAAACTTTGCATTCAATTTATTGTTTTCATTTCACAAGTAGAATAAAATCTTCGCGTCCGATCTGTATGACCGTTTACAATGGCTCGCCTATCGGCTCGCCATTGTAAACGCCCATATAAATCTCCCGCTCATATTTTATCTACTACTTAAAATATAGTATAAAAACAAAGAGAAATAGTATAAGTAATTAATAATAAAAATAATTAAACACCGTTACTTTATATCATCGAAAAGAACATTGAATCTTTTAACAAAGCCGCGTAGTTTTCACTGATAAACGATAGATTAACAAATCCCTACACAACCCTTAGCTGAACAGACTGGAATGTACTCGATGATTTCGGTTGCTGGCGTAGGCCAGACATTTATGAAGGTTAAACTAAAACTTTCTTGCGAAGAATTAGCCAATTAGATTGCCGCAAAAAGACTATTAAACGAAAACTGGCGCTTATGCGGATCAACTTGCATCGACCGTGTTCACACTTCAAACGGAAACACGTCCCAGAAGTTATCCATCGAGACAGATAACTCGTCTAAGCGTGAAAACACAACGATAACATTTTTTTATTTTTTCGCAGACACAAGTGAAACATACATTTTCTCTATTCTCTACGTTAAGGCAGCAGAATTCACGTCCGTTAACTTAGGTAAAAACGCGACAGTGAACATCTACCTAATTCATCTACTAGTGTAAAAGCAGCCATTTGTGAGATGACGAAATCGTGCGATGTTAGTTTTCGTTTGGAATCGAAAATTTTTTTTTTTTTGATTTTTTTTTGGGGTTTGAATTTGTTTTTTTATTTTTTTTTTTTTTTTTTTTTTTTTTTTTTTTTTTTTATTTTTTTTTTTTTTTTTTTTTCTAATGCCCCTATACCTGTATCCCATCTAGTAATTTTATCTTCACTGGCCTGCACCAAGCCTTTCCAATGCCCTTCAAGGTGGCTCATTATGGGTGTAAAATTATCTGAAAGCTTCAATTCATCATTAAGACATGCCGTATAATCAGCCACGTCTTTCTGTAGGTCTTCATATGTGACCACGCCCCTAGTAACCAGGCTCTCGGCATATATGTCAGGTACACTTTGCCTGTTTTCAATCACTTGATACATCACTGGTTGTGTAAAAGAAGGATCGTCGATTTCATTGTGACCCCTGTAGCAAAAATTGAATAAACACATTCATAAACACATCACCTTCATTTTTCCCTGTAGTGGTGAACAAATTTTGACACGTTTTATGACGCTGCGCTGTGTGTTTTGGTTTTTTTTTTTTTTTTTTTTTTTTTTTTTTTTTAGCAAGTAAAGGTAAAATGACATTCGATGTCCCAAACGTTAATCATCCCCCCTCCCTCTAGTTCCACTCAATGTACCGTAAATTCTATAGTGAGCTCCCCACCCGGGTGGGGGGGATATTTCATGCACGTTTAAAGGCGGGGAGGGGGCTAAGTATTGAAAGGGGAGGGGGTTTTTGAGAGCCGGGCTAATAGAGGAATAACAGTTTTCCGTTTTATTCAGTCCCGTATGGAGAAGCTTGTTTATAAACACTTGAAACCACTAACCCATAACAAACTTACCATCGTCTGTAACAAAGCATATCAATGATTATATCCTTTCTACATTTCATTCTGTATTCCAAGGCCAGTCGACATGCACGAACCAATTCCTACAAAACAGAATTAACAGAATTAACAAGAGACTCAATTATGATGAAGTATGCAGTGAAACAAAAGTCGTTTCCCTTGGACGTTTGAGAGATCGGTCTGCCAACAAAATCCTACAGTAAACAATACCAAGAATTCGAACTGACGTTATACAGTCGAATCCCGATAACTCGAACCTTCAAGGGAAATCGAATAAGGTTCGAGTTATCGGGAGTTCGAGTTATCGAGGGTAAAATTAGTAAGAACATGGCCTGAAGGGGAATCGAAAAAGGTTCGAGTTAGCGGGAGTTCGAGTTGCTGAGGGTTCGAGTTATCGGGATTCAACTGTACATGCATATAGGGTCGGACTGGCTAACGTGAGGACTGTCGTGAGGGTATAGTGTCGGACTGGCAAACGTATCTCGCTGAGTTCAGTCCGTATGCCATGACCCAGATTCAAATATGTTCACATCCAGCCCAACTAATTATAACATGTACCTCAGGGTTATCACCATTGACATGTAGCACAGGACAACCAATCATTTTACCAACATCACTGCTGTACATAGACGACCTGAAAAACAAATCATAAAGCTAAATTAAGATCGTTTTAAAATACAATACAATACAATCTTTATTTAACGTGGTCAGCAACACTTAGCTAAACAGCTAGTTTTCAGGTGCGCCACGAAATAAAAATACAAAATAAAAAAACTAAAACTTCTTGGAAGTGTATAAAAATGAATTTAGCTATAATTAAGAATAACTACAAATTACAATATTGTCTAACTAAGATTAAAAATATAAAAATTTAAAATTTACAAATTAAAAAAAAATTAAAATTTTATTAAAAACAGTAAAACAATTACAATGGTTACATGACTAGTGAAATAACGATTTTTCAAACCTTCGATTTCTCGACCCTCCTGATAACAACAGCCAAAATTTGCATCCCTAAACTGAACCTTTTACTCACTCCAACACTGCAAGTTTACCCCCGATTTATCGAGCTCTCGATTTCTAGAACCAATTTTCCCTTCCTCTGGAGGGACGAGAAATCAGGATTCTATTACATGTCACGTGTGGCATGCAATGCAATGCAATGTGTATTTAAAAATAATAGTGTAAAAAAATAATATTGTAAAAAGATAATAAAATCTTATAATATAGTTATAGCACCTTCCTCTCTCTCCAGGAGTTGTAAAGCCAAGCTGATTATTAACAATCAAATGAATAGTACCGCCAACGCTAAAGTGAGGTAAGTTTGCCAGACATAGGGTTTCTGGTACAATACCCTGTGTGATACAAATGGTCCACAAAGTCAGTTATAATAACTTAATAGAGCAGTTTTCAATTGAGTGTCGTAAAACCAAAAGCAAAGCAAGTACTCTGGCCAATCACAAAGGACATAGACAATCCAGTGAACCAATCAAAACGCGAAGCAAATACATGAAGTCGGCAAGAAGCGCGGGAAAACGTGCGTGAGCGAGTTACGATTGGTTTTCAAGCTTTAGAACTTCAGTCGAATGCCCCATGTTATTAGCGACTGGAACTCAGGTTACATAATACCCTGTGGAATTACGAAATACTTCAGCATTGATATATTTTTAATTCTTTCACGCTGTTTTAGCAGTTTTTGGTTTTCTCGATGTTAATGTAACATTGCAGCGTACAACCGTTCTCGTATTCTATATTGGATTGTGGTTTTGGATTGTGGAGTTTCGTGATCTAGGATAAAGAACTATGGACTGCCACAGATTGTAAGTTCTAAAAATAATTTCCCTTTCTCTTTCCTCGAAGAATTTAACATTAAGGAATTTTCGTTCAGTTGAATCACTCATCGCTCAATCACTTACTATTCACTCATGGATTTGTATGGATTTCGAACTAGAATATTTACTCCGCGAATTCATACTGTGGCTTATTGGATTCGTACGCCCCATCCTGGAGTGAATCTAAGTAGTCAGATGCCTCTTCGTGAACCCGTAGTGGATACTGGAGGGGGACAGGAGGATCGGATCCTAGGGAAAAAGGGGCGGGAGGCAGGAGAAGTGAGGGCAGAAGCGGGATTTCCCAAGGTAGCGGAAAACGGGAGATATTGAAAAAAATCGCAGCATTGCGTTATATTTTGCAACACAATTGGGATAGGGGCGAGAAGCGGGAGAAAACTGTACGGGAAACGGTAGTAAAATGTACGGGCAGCGGGAGCAGCTGTCCTCCTCCACTGAATTGCTGTAATATCATAATAATGCTTTTGATTTTAAAGCGATTTTCACTTGTGTCGAAAGTAATTCGTGTTTGCTTTGGTTTTGTATTTCTACGCCTAGCGATTGGTTTAAGAAACTTGTGCCACTTTTTCAACAAATAAGAAGTTTAACCAAAACCAAATCATGAATCGCTTGCAAACATTTTTCCACGCTCTGTGCCGACCACATGAATTTGCTTCGAGTTTTCATTGGTTCAGTGAATTGTCTGTGTTCTTTGTGATTGGCCAGAGTGATTACTTGGTTTTGGTCATAACCCATGCACTCAATCAAAAATCACTTTTACTAACAGATTGTTTTAGCTTCTACAACATTGGCTTCAAACTTATATTTGTATCAAATACAGTTTTCAAATGCTTAAACTTTTAGTTCATTGCTGCTTCCCTACCTGGGCTGAGACTGAAGCATCTCCATGGACCATAACACTCAAAACCTTTAGAAAGAAAACAAGTATAAGTTTGTTATCGGTGCTGATCCTGTCATTTATGAATGCGGTACACACAAAAATTGTTTACAAAACGCAGTTGGCCTGTGTTCATGGGGAAAATGAGGGGGGCATTGTGGGGTGCTGAACACTGCATTGACGCCAAAAAAAAAATCGGCAAATAGCGCATTACCGCAAAAAAGTTCTTAAGATACCTTTAGGCCAAAAACGAGACAAAAACGAGCGGTGAGACCGTGGAAGCAATAACACGACTTTTAACTGGTTGTTAAAACAGTGAAATTGTAGATTAAAATGTTTGACAAGATTAGGCTGTTTCAGCTTCCTTCCGAAACGACCAGAAACGGCTAAAAGTGAAGGATAAGTTTTTATACCGACTGTTGTCGACCAAAACGCTAAGAAAATGCGTCCCGCAGGTTTGGAAAATACCACAATACCATACCGCAATTCAAGACTAAATTACCGAAACACTGCATGAAAACTTGGCCAATACCGCAAACCCAAATGTCCCCCTCCCCCTCGTGTGCTTTAACATTGCATCTAACAGACCAGAAAAAGTGTCTTCATTGGAAGGCCCAAAATACAAGGTTTGTACCGTAAATTCTCAAAGGCACGAATAGGATAAAATGAGTGCTTTGCACTAACCTTGTCGCCCATTTGGCTGTCTGGGAGATCACTATAGCAGCCATCCTTCAGTGTCAGTTGTCGGCCTCTGGCTTTTCCTGCAGTAACAGGATCAACAGCATCCAAGTGTGATGGGTTTGGTAACATACTCACGTGCAGAGGCAGCTTGCGACCATAATCAAGATCCACGGAATTGTCTACAACACCACAAGAGAGGAAAATTAAATGACGAAAAAACAACAATTAACAAGCTAAAAATTTATGAATAATAAATAATTATTTGTTGAATAAAAATTGCTCTGCAATCAGTTTTATGGTGATTCTTTACGGCTCTAGCATATTTTTTGTTGTTTGATACGGCTTTTTGTGTGTGTTTCCACTGTTCTGAACGATGTTCGTGTTTTTTTGTTTCGCTTTGTTATGTAATGTTGCGTTTATTTTTCTTTGTATTACTTTTGGAGTCGTATGAAACTTTGCTTCGTATATTTTTTCGCATTGCCCCTATAGTTTTTAATTCACTTCGGGTCAATTATTCCTCTCTGTGCTTAGTGTGATTTTGGTTCCCTGAACCCCCTTTTCCCCCAGCAACTGGTAAGCCGTTTCATTTTCATGATTCTTTTCTTGTATTTCCTTTATTGTCTTCGTTTTAAGCCAATTATTTTGTAGCAATTTAGTGGCCCTTCACCAATTCATTCATTGTTTGTTTGTGGTCCTAATCGAGTACAAGAGATTCTGATTAAAGTGATTCGGCTGGGAAGATTTGGGCATTTTAGAAAAGTGGTTGCTTTCAAGAGATGGTCGTACATGAAGGTTGGACTGTAAAACAGTTTCTGCTTTATTATCAACTTACACAAGTGAGACAGTACATCTCCAATGCCTTGAGCACCAAGAGGAAGCTCCGAGTTTCCTTTCATCTAACATCAAAGATAAGAGCGTTTACAATGTGTATCATAATAAAAAAAATTCTAATGTGTCTTCTAATCTCAAAAATGTGAAGAAGGGAAAGTGAAAAAGTGGAGGTGGCCTAATGTGTAGCTCACTGGACTGCAGATCCAGTGTTCTGTATTCTTGTACACACACCTAACTTTCACAGTGCCTCTCTCCACCCAGCCATATATTGACCATCAAATTAAATGCTATGGGTAACCCTAATGTGTAGCACAGTGGACTGCAGATTTAGTGTTCCGTTTTCTTGTACAGACACCTAGCTTTCACAGTGCCTCTCTCCACCCAGCTACATATTGGGATACCATCAAACTAAATGCAGGGGGTAACCCTGTGACAGACAAGCTTCCAATACAGTGGTAGACGAATTGCTTCTATTCGCTTCAAAGTGTCAAACGTTTTGCAGATTCTAAGCACCTCACTAAGCACACTAGCTATGACTTGTATGTGAACATCTATCATTCACCTGGCATTTTAAATGACATAAATTCTATCTGAAAGTTCAAACCTTGGAAAACATTTGAGCAGCAGGATATTTGAGAAGACCAGTCAGAAGGTTTAGACGTCCCCTGTGTGGCATCCCTAAAACTAACTCTTGAATTTCACCTGAAAAGGGTTAAACAAAGGAACAAAGCATATTTCAAGGGAAAAAGGGTAACTATAGTCCATGAGCCAATTCGTAAAAAGTGGCTGGAAAAGCAATTTCGTAGCACCCCCAACCGAACAAAGTTTCCTTGGTACCAAATTAAAGCTAAGGGCCTAGTGTTTTATATTCAACTTGTTTCCAGCCGCGAAAATGGAGCTTAAAGGAAAAAACGAGAGGTTTTTATCAGGGTGTGGGTGGGGATAACTTTAGAACATTCAGGTCGGTATATTATAACAAGGCCCATATCTCCCACCTCATTACACCAAACTTTACTAAACTTGGAGGGATTAAACAATCGATCATGCTCTTTAACATAAGATGCTTTGTAATTAATTAACTGTCACCATAGAGACGGTTGCTAAGGCCTATATAATAAAACGATGACACTTCAAATCCTGAGTTTCAGAATGGAAGTTATATGGTCACGCTTTTAATAAAAGTTGTTATAGCGCAATGAAAGCTATAATTGGAAGAAATGTACAAACTTAACTTCTCCCCGAGTTAAAAATCCCTCAGTTAGCAAATATTTCCTTGCATTTTGAGACATTTAGTACCTTAGCAACCATTTGTTTACATGTAGACTTTTGAACAGCTGGGACGTAAAAGTAGTACGATGAGCTGAAATATTAGTATTTCAAAAATTATTGCTGTTTGGGTGATCAGTGGTCATAATAAAAAGTAAAAATATGGTTGTATCTTACCTTTAAAATGTTAAAATTAAATTTTCGGCAACGTTTCTGTTGCCTTCCTCAGAATGAAATTACTTAAAGAATAAATTTAAAAGTTTAAAACTTCTGACGGTCCGTAAGGGAAACAATTAGTGGCAAATACGCTTTAGGGAAAGACTGGCGTTCATTAACAGCTTCGGTGTTTACTGTGGAATCCAAAGATTTTAAAAATAACGCCTCGTTCCAGTATTTCTACAAAGTTTGGATGAATGTCATATCCAGTGGTCTCCGAGTGCTGTTTTATGGCAGACTTGATTTTTAACTTGATTTTTAACCTTGTAATTAGTTTTATTTGAGGACCTCTCTGAAAACGACGTCATGTGAGGGGAGCCTCCTCTTGAAAGTTTTTTTTATTCTTTTTAGACTCTTTGCCCCTCTAGAGTTCCAGGATATTTGACTTTCACTAATGTATACAAAAGGACACGATTTGCATTCCACTTTATATGCAATGCCAGTAACTTGGTTGTCATGTGGCTGTTCCTTGGGTTTTCTGAGAACATCACCAAAATCATCCAATTCGCTGATTTTGTAACCAATTGCACGATTAAAAAAGCAACACGAGAGCATGATCTTCAAAACTCATTTTTCATGGGTGACTGTGGAGTATAGTAAAATGTTATATTGTATATTACAAACAGAGAATTACGATTGCAAAAGTTCCCAATGTTTTTTTTTTACGTTATTCTGTATCTGTGGTTTCTGTGGTTGGTACGTATACTAATTATCAATACTATTATTATGTAATTATCTAATGAGATAATTGCTGATTATTTTTGAATAAGATAACACAATTTTTGCAATTTTTTTAGTGCATGCCATTTGCACAATGTTCGAGTATCATTTTCTTGACTGTGTGTTTCATTTCGAGGGTTTCGAGTGCCCTTGCTGTTGTTTATAAGCTTTGAATATTTTGTATGTACAATGTAGCGTCTTAACCATATTGCCTGCTGCACAGTGGCTCTACTGTTGTACACAATAATGACTGAATTAAATATTCCTCAAGGAAAACGTGCTCGATCAGTCAATGGTAGTAAACCAAACTCAGTGAGGTATATGCCTTTGCCACGTTAGAAATGTTAATGGCAATCTGTGTATCTTTAACAATAAGACATATAGAAGTCATTTTAAACCTGTGCAAATCAGGAAAGATGGAGTTTTTAGAGTAATGGAAGGATGTTAGAGCGAAGGTCCTAAGGGAGGATATCACAAGAGGTGCTATTGGCCATGCACAAATAAAGACCACGCGACAAGAGCTGATAGTAAAAAAGTGAAACTCTCCTCTTAACCAGCAGCACACGAGGAAGTGACCAATGAGCCCGTGCAAAAGCGCTTCTATCAATCTAGTATCTTGGTAACAAATCCTGACAAATGCCACCCTCGACACCCTCACCAAACTGAGGCTGTAAACGTTTACAAATGCAGTGAAATCCAAAGCCGCGGAGACAGGAGGCAGGGATGTAATGCTCAAGGCAGACAGAAATCTCATCGCCAGACTTCTTGTTATTGGTCAGACTCCAGACGAGAATCGCAAGGTATATCAGAGACTTGTTTGCACACCAACTAGGCGCGCTACCTTGGTCTTTAGCAGCACTTAATGAATCACTGCT
Organism: Oculina patagonica; assembly: GCF_052425735.1. Lineage (NCBI taxonomy): Eukaryota > Metazoa > Cnidaria > Anthozoa > Scleractinia > Oculinidae > Oculina > Oculina patagonica. The sequence goes on from NC_135770.1 coordinate 8,953,428, forward strand.
GGCAAAGACAAACAAAGCCGTTTTGCCTAAGCTGCTGGATAAAAATGTTCCTGTGTTGCCCTCTTCACTACTTTCTACCTTTTTTATCATTGATGCCGTGGCTGTGATTCAGGTAATGACACATGTGCCAGACAATTTCAGTGCATATAGTGCTATTAGCCGGGCATCAGTACCCTGTTATTTCAATCAAAAATGCTGAAAGAAGCAAGCGCAGTCGGGATGGACACACTGTGGAGATTAGTAGCTCACAGCAACGTTGAATTGCTCACGACAATGGCCGGAAGACATTTCTGAGCACTGGGAAGACTTGCCTGCTTCATTTCCTTGCTTGTGAATGAGCAAGACATTCGTATTCTCACAAGCTAGAAGGACGTGTTGTGTACGTCACAGATGGCTCCTTGGGTACAAGACTTACGGGAAGCGATGGTCGTGTGTTGTCAACGGCAGTCCCAGAGCTTTATACCGAGCAGGAAGAACTGGGATGTTTTTGCACGTTCTGGGTGCATTCACAATGGTCATCGACAATTGAGTATTTACTCTTCTGATGCAGATGTGAAAGTGCTGGCAAGCCATCATCAAACCAGCAAGAATTGCCATCGTAAGTACGACTCAGAATCATTCTCGAATCGTGGACATTTCCAGTGTCTGCAATCAGTTAGGGGAAGTAGTATGCAAAGTGCTTCCAGGCCTTCATGCACTGACTGGCTGCGATTCGGTTAGTGCCTTCTCCGGCAAACGGAAAATGAAAGCTTTTAAGCTAGTTGAGGAAATAACAAACTACGAGAACTAGTTCTTCCCTTTGGCCACGATAATGTACATGTGAGGGACGAACATGCAGCAGATGTTGAAGAACTTGTGTACTTTTTGTATGGAAAGGCAGGGAAAGATGTTAATCAAGTTAGATACCACTTATTCTGCAAAATAAAGAATTACAGTCGCACCACCTTCCGCCACTGAATGTCTGCCCTCAAGAAACATATACAGCAACCTTACAGGCTTATATTTGAAGAAATGCTTTGGAGGCAAACCCGACAGCCCATAATTCAGTTGGTAACGGATGATATATAAAAGGACCAGGAACTGAATATTGATTAGACAGACCAAGCTCTAGCACCTGAGGCGGTGATGGAGCTGGTTTGTTGTGGATGCAAGGTACAGTGCCGGAGTCGGCGCTGATCCTGGACAAGAAGTGGTATGCTTTGCAGAGATGCATGTCTTTGCGAGGACAGTAGTTGCACCAACTGGTCAAGCAAGGAGGACATAGACGGGGATAAGAGCGAACCCGAAGATACTGACTTTTAATTAGTTAATACCTAGAATTAATATGTGTAGAAAAACACATTTTTTTAGAATTTGCGACTCCATTGCCATTGGAAAGTTTGAAATTTTCTTTTTTTTTTTTTTTTTTTCAAATACTGTGATTCTTTATACATACTGTTAGATATTTTTATTTTCAGGACCTGCATTGATAGTAGTTTTTTCTTAAAAATGATGCAGTAATATTGTTTACATGTGTTTTAATTATAATTATTGTTATCATTTTTATTGTTATTGTTATTATTATTATTATTATTACTATTACTACTATTACTGTTATCATTATCATTATTATTATTACATTTTGAGTCTAAAAGAATGATTAGAGCCATTGGAGGCATTATCAACAGCATTTTGTATTTACCATCATTTCTGTAAATAGAAGCTGTCGTTTTGTTTGAATAGGAATGTGTTAGCGGTTTCTCCATATTTTAAACAGTTTCCTTATTTCTTCATGTTTCGGGGAATTTCAATGAGTTTAGGAACATATATGAACACAAAACTGAGACGGGTTTGTGAAGTTGATATACCAGCTATTCGTGAAGTACAGTATACTCACCATTGCGAATGGTAATAAAGAACAACGTTTTCAATAACCTTGCCTAGCAATCATTGCCATAATGACATAACTGGTACAAAAACGACCACATTTCATTCTAGCACAATATATTTCACTCCTTTTATTTCATAACCGTTGTACTTGCTGGATATAACCGTGCAGTGTGCTTGACAGTGTGCATACTGTACACAAAGGCCTGCATGTAAACAAATGGTTGCTAAGGTATTAAATACCTCAAAATGCAAGAAAATACTTGCTAATTCCGAAATTTTTCACCTGGAGAGTAGTTTAGTTTGTACATTGCTTCCTATTTTAAACCTTTATTGCGCTAATACAGCTTTTATTAAAAACGCAGCCATTTAACTTTCATTCTGAAACTCAGGATTTGAAGTGTCGTTGTTTCATTAAATAGGCCTTAGCAACGGCCTCTATGGCGTTCGCTAATTCATTAAATAGCATCTCATATTATAGAGTATGATCGATTGTTTAACTCATCCAAATTTAATGAATATTGGTGTAACGATGTTATAGATATCAGCATTGTTATATAACACCGATCTAATGTTTCAAATTTATCCCCACCCACCCCCTGTTACAAACACCTCATTTTCTTCGTTAAGCTCCATTTTCACAGCTGGAAACAAGTTGAATATAAAACACTAGGCCCTGAGCTTTCATTTGGTACCAATGAAACTTTGTTCGGTTGGGGGTGCTACGAAAATAGATTTTTGAGGTCCTGGCTCATGGACTACTATAGGTGTAGCTTGGCTGCACAATGTACCGTTACTAAAACGCCCGGGGGGGGGGGGGGGGGAGGGTACTCCCTATAATGGCCTATACGGGGAGGCTCCGCCTGAAAGGGGTTACCTTTATCATGCTCCAGGTATATAAAATGGTAGGGATTTCACAGGTTTAGGTATATGAAAGGGTATGGAAATCTGCCATTATGATATTTGTAACTGAGGCCTTTACATTAAAAATTTCGAGCAGACGCAACTTTTGGCTGTATCGTCTTAATTTATTAAGCCCGAAATAAAAATGACAAGAAAACTTCCCGTTTTAGGTAAATGTGATGTCGTGTAGGTATATGAAAGGGGTGCCTTTTTGCAATTAAAGGTATACAAAAGGGGTACCTTTTCTATCAAAATGGTGTATAAAAGGGTAAAGGGTTGGACCTCGGGTGGAGCCTCCCCGTACAAAACTTTTTCGAGTACCCCCTCCGGGCCAAAAGGTGAACCCAAGAGTGATGTCTTGGGACAAGGGAAGTGGGGTTGGGGTCCACATGAGAAGTTGGGAACAGGGAGTGGGGTAGGGGGGTTACATGAGAAGTTGAATAATAAAGGGTAAGGAAGGGTGTCAGCATGAGAAATCGAAAACAAGGGAAATAGGGTTTTCCAGGAATGTATACATCAGAGGTTAAAAAATAAGAAGAGTAAGAAAGGGGGTCTTTTTGAAAAGTTGGAAAAAATCAATGGGAGTAGAGTCTGCATGAAAAGTGATACTATTAAAGGGAGTGGGGAAGGGGGGTCAAAATGAGAACAGCTGGGAGTGGGGGATCCCTCTGTTCTTTCCTCACCATATTAATAAATAATTCATGTGATTAGTAATACCCGATTTCCTCTATAGCACGCGCCTGCAGGGAATCATGGTAGTTGTATTCATCAAACCACGCGCAAGACTCAGCAACGTGCATCGTTGCCGAGTCTCGCGCATGGTTTGATGAATACAACTACCGTGATTCCCTGCAGTCGCGCGCTATAGAGGAATTTGGGTATTGTTAAAAAAACATGCTTTGTTTCAGCAAGACTCACAGTAAGAGGATTGAAGAAAAAGTTCATCAAAAAATGCCATCATGCTTTCTGCCCCTTCAGCACCATATCGCTTGACTGTTGGGAATTTCTTGCCAACAAAATTATCAAATGCCTGATAAAAAAATTGAAATATATGACATGATCATGTGTTCATAAAGTCACAGTTTTCTGATAACAGGGACGGCGGAGCCGGGGGGCTGGGGGGCCCCATTTCCGAAAAAATAAAGACTTTTTAAGAGAAGAGTCTCTTAAGCCCCCCCCCCCCCCCCACCTGGAAAACTGCTCCGCCGTCCCTGACAGTTGAATCTATAACTCGAACCTCTCACCAACTTGAACCTCTTTCGGTTCCCCACCAGGTCATTTCTGTTTTTACCCTCACTCAAACTCCCGATAACTCAAAGCTTTTTCTATTTCCTTCAAAGGTTCAAGTTATCGGATAGTTATGCACTGTACCTGCGATTTTAGAAGCAGCTTAGCCAGGTGTGTCTGTCTGTCTGCTTCTAGTGTCCACTGGACACTTTCTTCAATCAATCCTGCAAACCATAGCTTTTCGGATTCATCCTGGGAGCAAAATAAAACATGAGATTTTTATCCTGGGGGAGCCAGGATTTTAAACGCACATTTTTTAGCTACGCATGAGAATTTAGGCATGAGTATGCATGAGATCAAAGTTTTCGACCTGCAGGCATAAGAGTTTGCACACCATATACATTGACTGTAAGGACATGCAGTGGCAGATCTAGGGGAGGAGCCTTGGGGGCCAGGCCCATGGGGCGGAGAAAAATTATTTTCGTAAGTGTCCCCTGCCCCCTTATTCCAGGGTGTGGATGGTCTGCGCCTCCTCCTTATCTGAAGGTCTGGATTTGCCACTGACCAGTAAATAATACAGTGGAACCTCGATTTAACGAACCTCTATATAACGAAGTCCTCGATATAACGAACTAATTTTTTCATCCCAGTTATAGCAAAATATATGGAAAAGAACCTTGATATAACGAAACCTCAATATAGCAAACATATTTTGCCAGTCCCTTGGCCCTTCGTTATATCGAGGTTCCACTGTAATATGTTTTTCAGCTCAAGCCATTATGAGCTCTATTTTGAGATTTTTTCAACTAGCAGCTTTTTGCATGAATCATGGCCAGGTGAAAATGAATGTTTTGCTTATGAATCCAGACAGGCATAGGGCAAGGTACTTTTCCATACAAGCAGAGCTTGAAGAAAATTCCTGTCTGGACAAGTACCATAGAATTTCCTGATGTACAAGTATCTTTTCATGCACAATGGGCAGGTGGTGGTGGGGGGGGGGGGGGACAGGCAAGTCATGCCAATTAAATGACAAAAAGTTAACTAAGACGACATGCAACCATTATGGGCCCCTTTACATTATTGAAAATGGGAAGCTTTAAATTGACACCAGACACTGAGGTACGCGTATAGTGCAAGGAACAATTCCCTCAGGTGCGATGGCCTACTGTTAGCCATGTGGACTCTGGATTGAGCAGTCTGGGTTCGAGCCATGGCCAGGGCACTGCGTTGTATTCTTGGATAAGACACTAAACTCTCATAGTGCCTCTCTCCATGGGTATATATACCAGCCAATTTAATGCTGGGGGGTAGCCCTGAGATGGACTAGCATCCCATCCAGGGGAAGGTAGAATTATTCCTAGTCAGTAGTCCTGCTACGGAAACCGGGATAAACTACAGCCTCATGGACCACTAGGCTCGAACACAGCGGACTTGTCTATTTGCTAAGAGGACAATTCCTTACCACAATATGCTGAATCTCTGCTGATAACTGTCCACAGTATGCTTTTTCTAAGTGTTTGAGAATTTCTGTGAGAGAAGCTTCCTCCTGCCCATTACAATGTAATAAACCTGTAAGAAAAGTTTATACTTACTTATAATAATAAAGTTAAGCAACCTGTGAAAGAGAAATATTCTAATTTGTATGGAAAATACGCAGTAATTAAGCAATAGATGTTTTTTAGTAAATGATTAGCAAGTGTTCGGAATGATAAGGAGTAACAGTGGAGGCAGTCTGAGACATGGCTTTGTTCTGACTTGTAGCTTTGGCTTTTATTTTTTTCAAACCGCAAAAGCACTATTACATCTCAGTGCAATTCCTCTCTTGAAAGCCCCACCCTCTAATTAATGCCCCATCTGGAATATTTTTTTCAATATGCTCGCTATTTCTATTAAGACACCCCACCCCAAGCCTTTCGTAGATGGCAGATCATGACAGTTTATGGACAAGAAAACATGGCATCTTAAAATGTTCAAATTAAAGTTATTCATCCATCACATTAATTTTTACTTTTTAAATTAGCTACTATTTTGCAATATGTGTTACTAGTCAAAAAGTACCCACACATTTCACCCTTGCTCACCATAGAGTCTCCAGTAGCTCAGTGGTAGAGCATCTGACTAGATCACGGAGGGTCGTGGGTTCAAATCCCATCTGGAACTCAGAATTTTTTTTTCCGAGTTTTTCAGTTAATGCAAAATTTATCATGCTATATTTCTACATAAAGACTCACTTGGGCGGCCGGATGCTTGCATCTCAGGTATGCTTTAATGTGACTGCGTGATGCAGTTATGAGTCCTATGTATGTGTACTTGTACTGATTTGACTATATGACCGCGTGATGCGGTTCTAGTCAATACCCACATTTCACCCTTGCTCACCATAGAGTCTCCAGTAGCTCAGTGGTAGAGCATCTGACTAGATCACCGAGGGTCATGGGTTCAAATACCATCTGGAACTCGGATTTTTTTTTCCGGGTTTTTCAGTTAATGCAAAATTTATCATGCTATATTTCTACATTAAGACTCACTTGGGCGGCTAGTCAAAAAGTGACCACTATTAATATTACATTACTGAGAAAGTCCACTGTGCTTACTTGTGTTTCTTTACCCTGCGTAGCTGGCGGTATTGTTGGGTATAGCGCGCGCAAGCAAGACTATAGTGGTGAAGCCGCGACAGCGAGCGGTGCAGCTGCGAGTTTGTCGCGGCTTCGCCGCTCACTGTCGCTGCTTCGCCGCTTGCTTGCGCGCACAAAACCCAACAATACCGCCAGCTATGCAGGTTAGTGTTTCTTTTGACAAGTACATGTACTAGAACTGATAGATGATTTGAAACAACTATATAATAGACACCCTCTAATAATACTGATACTGGCAGCTTTATTCACAACCAGAGTGCATGCAGTACTGGTCTAAGTCTTCTTATTGAATGATATTATAGTTTGTACAGTATAAAGACAGGTATACAGTACCTGATAACTTGAAATTCTTATTCACGTCAACATCATCCAAGCCAAACTTTTCCAAGGAAAGTTCTTGGAAATCTTTGACAATACCATGAGAATCCCTGAACAAGGTCAATAGAAAGTAAATAAATATTTTAATTGCCTCATTTTATTGGAATTTTTAACTAAGATAGGTTGGTTACAAGCTCACTCTTTCCCCGTCCCACTCCCCTATCACCTCCCAAAGACAGTATTAATTTTAATAAAACCGGACAAAAAGACAACTGGCTAAAGTCAACAGTAGCCCTCCAAGTTTAGACCATTCTGGTCACCATACATGCATGGCAACTAAAATTTTAGAGCTGGCAATAAAATGGGAACTGAAGTCGCCAGCCTGGTGACTAAAATTGAGAAAGGGATTGAAAGCGTGAGCTTAATTATATGGCTACTAAAATTTTTCGCTGGTGACCAGACTTGAGCAGTCGGTGGCCAATCGGCCACTAAGGAAAAAATAAACTTGGAGCGTTGAACAGCTCCTCAAAGCAGGAAGTGATTTCAACAAAGAGCAGAGATGAGATAAAAACATAAAACCACATCTGGCCTAAGGTTACTGCTGCATGAAGTGCTTCAGAGACTCCCCCCCCCCCTGTCACCATCCCCCCACCCACCCCCATTTAGAAAGAGTGTATCATCCAAAAGCTGGCACAGGAAGTGAAAAGAGAGACATGGGGAAAAAAAGAGACCGCAGAAAACAATTGTTAGAAGTTTGCTGGGTATAAACTTGCGAAAGTAGGATGTGACCTAGCACACTTCAATAATTACCAAGCAGAGATGGGCAGTTTTACACTGAATGGGCAGTGTTTTGTGTAACTAATGCCTCGCTTGTTCTCCAGACAAGTCGCACAAAACATATATTGCTTGCGCGAAAAGTGGCATACATAATTGCTTTATGTTAAATGAACATAATTATTAGTTAAAGATGAATTACAGTCCGTACTGCGCAATCTCGGCTGCAATGTTTATGTGAGCCTCACAAACAAAGCAAAACTAAAAATTACGTGACAAACTTACCTGTTTCTTCATTATTAATGCCAGATATCCTTGCAGAACAAATAATAACACGTAGAAGAACCTTGACGCTATTTCAAACCGACGTTTTAGCTCATCGGAAATTCTTGAACGATGCGAACTGTAATGGCGGACTAAAAAACTTCATGTATGCTGTCAACGAAGTGTAACGTTTCAACGAATTCAAAACAAAAACGAAAACAAACCCCGAGTCTGCGCAGTACGGACTGGAAATCAGCTTTAATATTTATATTATAAAGTAAGGATAACAGATGGACAGAAGAATTTTAGAAACCTCACCTCTTTGTTGTCTTTAGTGGATTTATATCAGAGTTTTTGTGTCCATGTTCTCTATAGGCAGTCACTAATCTTAGAATGTCTGGATTCTTGATTCTGTTTTGTAGAGCTTCTTCACAACCTATTTACACGAAGTAAAAAAAAAAAAAAACAACCAAAAAAAAACAATCACGACAAAACAAGACCTGACTTACGATAGGGCAGGGGTCATTTCTTTTTCCTAACAAAGTGACAGTGGAGGAAGACTGAATGTGTGAGGTTTCTAGTTTTATAGGCCTGCATGTAAATGAGCCCTCTTATACAGGGTGATACTTTTCAAAATAATGGCGCTCGCAACAATCACATCGGTTTTGCTGAGTTTCAAAGTATTGGGCCGCTGCAAATAAGTGCATTTTGGTTCACAGATGAGGTGAAAAAATATAGACAACAACTGCATTTCAAAGAGGTAAGACGTATTTTATTGATTGGTTCTAACTGAACTCCTCTGCTCCCTGTGAGTGTACTCAAAGATTTTACATTTTAGATCCACTTAAAAATTGAATGGTGCCGTGTTTATTTATTTCATTTTAAGGTGATTCCACTAAAATAGAAGGAGTATTAAAAATTTTCTGAAACTTGGTCCAGGTTACAATTATGTTATGAGCATTAAAAAAATGAAATAAAAAATGGGGGTCACCACGCTAGTTTTTGTGTAAAATGGATGGGCATTTTAGTAAATATACGACCCGCGAGATATATATTAGGAACCCTAGTAATCCAAATGGGGATCGCTATTGTTTCCAGAAAAAAATCATTTTGCATTAAAGAACTAGTCTAGTTCAACAAAAAGGACTTTTATCTTATATTAAAAACTATTCTTATTGTACAGGAATTAAGATAATGAAAGAAATTTTAGATTTTGCTCCGTGCGCACGTTAACGGCACTACCTAAAAACGTGTTTTTACGGCATTTAAATTAAAATATCTCAATGTAGAATTTTAAACTTTTTTTTAAATCGCGATATATTGTAGACAACAGTTTGACCTTTAAATTAATGCATTAAAAAATGGGGGTCACCGTGCTCGTTCAAGAGAAAAAAGGTAAAGTCTGTGTCCGAGCCAAGTGGCCCATACAGCCGGAGCTTAACCCGGTTTCCGTAGCATTAAGCGACTGAGAGTATTGCTACTCCCCCCTGGATGGGATGCTAGTCCATCGCAGGGATTACCCCCCAGCAGTAAATTCGCCGGTACCCATTTATACACCTGGGTGAAGAGAGGCACTGTGAGAGTAAAGTGTCTTGCCCAAGAACACAACGCAGCGCCCCGGCCAGGGCTCGAACCCGGGCCGTTCGACTCGGAGTCGAGCGCGCTAACCATTAGGCCACCGCGCCTCCCAAAATGGGGGTCACCGTGCTCGTTCAAGAGAAAACCACCATTTATTTCCCTACCGAGCTTAGCCTGAAGGTAATCTCGTAGTGTTCTGTGTGCGCGCGCGCTCGTGCGCGCGCTAAATGACGCGAAAACCTATGCGCAGAAAGGATGCGCAATGCAATACCGTGGAATCACCTTAAGCTTTGAAATGGAATTCTCCTTGGAAAATGACCCTGGAAGTTTCTTGTACATTTTGAACGCACAGATAAAGCATAGATGCCAAGTCTCACGCTTTTGGCTTGAGACTCACTCTTTTTGGCCCAATCTCACGCAACCACGCCATTCAGACAAAATATCACGCTTTTTTAAAAATACATGTACTACAACTTGAGGTAAAAGTCTTATCAATTTAAATATAAAAGAGATATACTTTCAGCTGTACTTTGGTAGAGATTAATGCTAATCCAGTAGAGAAGAGTTTAAAAACAACAAACGCTTGCTTCTCTGCCAATAACTTTTTAAAAAATTTCTGGGGCAATATACCCCCAGACCCCCCTAGAAGTTACTCTCTCAGGGTTTAACTAATGTTTCTTCGGGGCAATTCAATTTCTCACTCCATACCAGCCAAAAAACTAGACATCTATGATAAAGATGAATAACCTTCTTTCAGGACCCAGAAAACAGATCTTGATTGGTTTATTTGCCTTTATTATCTATAGAACAATTAGGAGAACCAAAAAGTCTTTAGGGAGGGAGGGAAAGGGCATTTGCCAACACATGCTTTTTGTGACCAGTTTTGGCTGGCATGGGAATTTGGGGACTGGTTTTCGAGCGACCCATTTCAGCCGGCACAGGAGCCAATGGGTTACCTTATTACACAGTGTTATTGAAAGAAATTTTTATTATATAAACAAGGTTTTATGAAGGTGCATGGTCACTGAAAAGAGTTTAACATTTACAACAGTGGTTGCAAAAATACTTTCCTGAAGCTGTTAATTTTTAAAATTACAGTACTTTAAATTACTATTATTACTTACCTTTAAGAGTTACTTGCGGAGACGGTCTGAAACCAAAACATCCACCATTTGCATGGTAAAGTTTCACTGTATTGACATTGCCCTTTAGAAGAACTTGGCGTAAATTCTTCAAGGACGTTGCAGCAGTTATTCTCCACATATTAACAGCTGCTAAAACTGATGGCACAAGCTGAGCTCCCTTTTACATCTAATACATTTGAAAACTGGAGACAAGGCTGTCTTCACCTACATTAGATGACAAAAAAAAAAAAATCACAAGTTTTTACATTAAAGTATCAAGAAGGCACATTTACACAACAGAGGAAATTTAGCACGGTCCCGTCAAAAAATCGGTCCAGACCTCACCACTTTTGTTAGAGAAACAGTGAATTTAAAACGGGCCAAAGGCACCTATGGCCCTGTCCCGGTTTGATTTCACTGTTTCCCTGCAAAAGTGAATAGGTCCGCACGGCCACCAATTTTCTGATGAGTCCGTGCCCAAATTTCTCTGTCGTGGAAACGCACCTTGAATCAAGTGGGGTCAATAAGTCAAGGTGATTTTTATAGGAAGAAGGTTATTATCTTTTAAACCATGGTTTGCTTGTATGTGTACAAATTAAAAAAAAAAAATAGACAAAAAGATAAAAAAATTATTGTTTAAAACCATTAGGCTAAACTTCAGAATACCCGGCCACTTTTTTGTGTCTTCTAATCCTGCTACTGCGGTCCTGAGGTGGCCATAATGAGATTCAGTAGCAGATCACACGGTAACAAAGTCATAGCCAAAGCAAGCGTGCCAAACACACAAGTATACCTTGTTCTAAAATCCATGAGCCGAAACAAGCACGTGATACACATGAGTATACCTTGTTCTTAAATCCATGAGCCGAAGTAAGTGCTTAATTATTCCATGACTTCGGGAGTGCGGGACCGCGGTAGCAGTAGTTGAACACCTCTTATTTTAATTATTTGATGACTTCGGGAGTGCGGGACCGCGGTAGCAGTGAGTTTAAAACCTCTTACTTTAATTGATTACCCACTCCACTGCGGTAGCACTGGAGCACGGGAGCAATAGATTTATGCACGGAAAAAAGTGGCCAGGTATTCTGAAGTTGTCCCAACCATCATATTAAAGAAAAGATCTATGTGTTAAAACTATAAATTGTTATGAATTACATGTATATGACTGTGTGTTTTGGCAAATACTCAATTCTATGTTGCCTCATTATATTCTTCGTGATCTATGAATAACTCCAAGATTTTAAGGTGAATTCTCCCTGGCAAATGGTATAGGCGAACCCCGCTACAACCAGCCTACCCCCCCCCCCCCCCCCCCCCCGCAAAAAAAAAAAAAAAATGGAGCATTAAATGGAGCAGTTTGATCACCTGGTGATTGATGGATCTTGGACAACAACGAATTTGGCACCACAGATAATCGACGAATACATCCCGCGTTGTCGCATATCCTACACGTGATTTTAGCGACTTTGTAGAACGCAGAACTGTAAAATGTAAGCTTAAGTGTTAAATAAACTGTTAATTAGCTTGCTTATCGAAATGTGTCGCAATAAATCATGTTCGAGTTTATCCGAGTTCATTAGCAATGTTTTTCTTCGGTTAGTGCGTCTCAAAAAATAAAATATAGTGTTACAATGCATTTCATAGTGTAAGACTAAAGAATCACGAAATATAGAGTGATAAATATCTACTTACACAGTGAAGATGAGACGGCAAACGTCTGGTCTCGCTTGTGGTACACTACAGTTAGTCATGTATAACGTAGTCTCTGAAAACGTTACAACCGCTGACCAAGTTAACTCGTTTCCAGGGCCCTACGCACTTACCAAGTGTCGGCTGGATCCAGGTAGCGAATAGTGGTCGCAAAAAGAGAGCCTAATACTTGTTCTGATTTGTGTGTGACACCCCGGGAAATTCCTTAGTAAAAATGACGCGGTGCGGATGTTTAATGAGATCAGCCCGTTCGCTGTCAAACGTGAAACAATTTTAACCGTAAGCCGTGAAAATATTAGCAGTAACTAAATTCTAGCCACGAAAATGATTTGGTATCGAATATCGGCCTATCCTTAGCCGTGAAAAACTAGGTAATTAGGGTAATCGGGAAACAAAGAAGGTGTCCTTCATTTAATATACGTTTTATATGATACTTGCACCCCAGGGGGGTACTTCGGCTTGTTAATGACGGAGATGATCAAAGGATTTTTTTGGGTTTGAAATTTTCGATTCCGGGATTATTTTGGGTTGGAAAATTTGGCAAGTATTTTTTTGGGTGACTTCATTTAGATAGGGGATTTTTGGCGGTATTAAAAACGAACTAAAGTGCCTTGGCACGGCCTTGGCGTATTAATGGTATCATGAATAAACAAAACGAGCGTTCTTTGTGTTATGTTATTGCCCCTCCTGGCAATTTAGGGGTAATTTGACAAGGGATTTTTTGGGGAGTTATTTTTGGTCCAGGGATTTTTTTGGGTAATGTCGGAAGACTTAGGGATTTTTTGGGGTTCTGAGTTTTGCCTCCATTCGATCATCCCCGTCATTTACAAGGCGGAGTACCCCCCCCCCCCCCCTCCCTGGGACTTGCACTGCCGTACGGAGCCGGCTAATCACAGCCCTTACAGGCAGAAAAAAAGTTTTTTGTCCTCGATGTCAATGGTGTTAAATTTATAATCAACTTAATCAACCGGACTTTGTAGCCAATTAAAGGCAGCGTTTTATGTACTCTCGTGCCATGTTAGCTCATGTTTTTTCGCGTGGGTTTTAACTCGTTATTTTATTTAAACCCGCCAAAATTAACCACCGTAGTCAGTAGCGGATCCAAAACTTCAACTAAGTAGGGGGCCCGATCATCGAGGCCCTGGAATAACGAGGAGGCACGCTCTCGCAAATAATTTTTCTCGGCCCTTCGAATTCGGTTCTCTAATTGACCACAAAATAAGGTGGGGGCCCGGGTAGTTGGTAAAGCTCGCTTCAAAACACACATAACAGAATGGTAACAGAAGGAGCTTTACACTTCCCCAATTTCCGTTGAAAATCACGAAAATGTTCCATTAATTTTGAGAAATAAGCTGGACAATTTTGTACGACTTTTAAGCATTTTTTTAAACATTTTATACCCCGCGGAAATAGAAGTCCGCCCCTACCCTCTGGCTGACGTGTAGCAGCAAATTCATTTAAAAAATTATTGGAAAAATTTAATGTAAGCTTATATCAGTGATTGGAATCAAAAAGGCAAAATATTATATTAAAAAAAAAAACAGAATTAGAACCGATTTGATTGAAGTTATACACTTAAATGTTGCCAACTCGTTTTTTTGTTTAGCCAACATAACGTTAACCTGCAAGCAGTGGCAAGCAAATTAAAGTTCTCTTCCACATCACTGGAAAAGTCGGGGGAAGGAGAAGGAAAAATTTCCTTGTACGTAAAATGCAATACTAGGTAAAAAGAAAAGCCTGCTGTCGCGCCATTAGTGGCTTATCAAGCCAGAGCTTATGCCGGTTTCTGTAGCATTAAGCAGCTAGGAGTAGTTCTACTGACCCCCCCCCCCCCCACTCCCATCCACCTCTCCCCCTGGATGGAATGCTATAGCAAATCGCAGGGTTAAACCAGCATTAAATTGTCAGCACGTATTTGTACACCTGGGCGGAGAAAGGCACTCTGAGAGTTTAAAAGTGTCTTGCTCAAGAACAAAATGCAGTGTGAGACAACCGTGAACAAAGAAAATCATTTTATTTCTTTACTCGAACAAATTATTTAAGTCGTTCTTCTGCTGAATCGTTAAGATTCATGCGTTTATAACTAGCTCAGTGGATTATTACAACAGCCTATTACATGGTCTTCCGCACTCGCACATCATGAAACAAAATCAGTAATAATTTACAATAAAAATTAAATTGAAAATAGAATAGAAAATGCCACAAAAAAAATACGGAATGCAATGACGCTGAATTTAAAGTTGCATCAACAAATCGGACTTGATAAAAGTCGATGCATTAAACATTACACTAGTATGCAAGCTTATGAAAAGCACAAACGATGCATGAACTATATACCCAAATAGGATTCTGGGTAGACAGCGTTAGTAAGCTTAGTAAAACTTGATGTTTTCTTTCTTTGAGGGCTTTATGATTATGATTGTATTATAATTTTCATTCTGTCACAGACAATAAACGATTACTTTTTTCCGATTTCCCAGTAGAGTTTAGGGCGCATTGTTTTCGGTTTGTGCTTTTCATGGGTCAACGTTTCTTTAACCCTAAGGATCATTAGGGGTGTATTTTAATAATCTGGATTGTTCATTTTCCTTACCATAGAAAACTACTTTTTTGAGCTTTTCTTCAATACCGTGACATTGCTCCTTTAAACAGGAGAGAGAGGTGTCTAACAATACCTAGGTTTTGTTTTAACAACTAAAGTAAAAATTCCAATCGTGTAAATAGCATAGTAAGCTATAGTAAGCCCCACTATATGTCCGCACAATCAAAAGGTTGCCAACCCGGGCTTGTCGACAGTGAGAACAAGGGTGCGTTTCTTTGGGAAAAATCCAAATCCGGATTCTTGATCCAAAAACGGATTTTCCGTTTCTTTACCTATATCCGAAAATGGATTAATCTTGGATCAATGATCTGAAGAATCCACACTTCGAGTGGATACATCAGATCATATCTGAATCCGGATTTTTAGGATTCATGATCCGTGCGTTTCTTTGGGAAAGGATTCGAAAAAAGTACCTTGGCCCAGCGGTCTTTGCTGTGAAAATACAGGTTCGCTCCATGAGGGGACGCAGGCGGTGTCAACTGTAAGTACTTCAGAGGAATGCTAGGATATTATCCTAGCATTCCTAACATACCTCACACCAGGTTCCTTCGCTTGAGCCGCGAAAGGTGTCATAATCTGTTTCGCTGTCAAAAACATTATTTAATCTAATGAAGACCAGAAAAAGATGATCATAATACCGTCGACTTATAATTTTGTGATGTTGTGATAACAGCGCTCTGTGATTTCGAGTTTTTAAAATGTTGTCGATGTACCTCGGAAAAATCGGAGAAACAAGGAACCAGTTTTAAAGATGATTATTGAAGAAAGCGTGAAAATAAACAAATTTTTAAACTAACAACGAAAATGCACAGCACATTTTATAATACCGGGGAGGCTGTTAATAAAATACAGCCGGACTGCTGTATCGGTACACCTTGTTCGATTTTCCTGATTGAGCCTATAAAAAAAGTATAGAGTTTTCGAACTGACGAGCGCATATTATAGCCGCAAGTAACTTACCAAACTGAATTAGCTGCATAATGAGCGGCCGACAATGATAGATAGGAATTTTCCTATGATTTTTTTTAAAGGCCAAAGCAGTTTAATTCTTGAACTGCGAGAGTAGCGGCCTTTTGCGTACTAGACTCGTACTGGTAACAGGCCCGTAAAATCACGAAACTGAATCTTAAAGCTGTATCGAAGCAAAGCCTTCAGAAGAAAAACGCATCCAATGGAAAACAATCCTAAATAACGCCGCACTGTTTCCATTTTCAGCATTTTGTACAATGTACAAGTGTTGTGGCAAGCATATGTGTGCAGCCGTCTTCAATAGAAACATGCTCACAAAATTATTTTTTGCAATATTATTGTTCCATGACGCTGCACCACCTAACAGACAAAAAAAACGTTGCCAGCTAATGATTAGTTACTCTTGATTATGTATTCCATTGGGAGAACAGACTTAAAAGTATATATTGTGGCTCGATGATAAGTATCTCCGTGTTGCGGTCTAAACTATATGACCCACCAGTTGAAGGAAAGAACATTGACACAATTTTAAAGCGGAGAAGTATTAGAATTGCAGGTTACATCGGACTGTATGAGGCGCGCCGCCCGCCAGCTCCGATGGAGAAAATATGTAAAAGCGGTGCAGTAATAGAAATTGCAGGTTACATCGGACTGTATGAGGCGCGCCGCCCGCCAGCTCCGATGGAGAAAATAATTTAAAAGCGGTGAAGTATTAAAATTGCAGGTTACATCGGTCTGTATGAGGCGCGCCGCCCGCCAGATCCGATGGAGAAAATATTTTAAAGCGGTGCAGTATTAGAATTGCAGGTTACATCGGACTGTATGAGGCGCGCCGCCCGCCAGCTCCGATGGAGAAAATATTTTAAAGCGGTTGCAGTATTAGAATTGCAGGTTACATCGGACTGTATGAGGCGCGCCGCCCGCCAGCTCCGATGGAGAAAATATTTTAAAGCGGTTGCAGTATTAGAATTGCAGGTTACATCGGACTGTATGAGGCGCGCCGCCCGCCAGCTCCGATGGAGAAAATATTTTAAAGCGGTTGCAGTATTAGAATTGCAGGTTACATCGGACTGTATGAGGCGCGCCGCCCGCCAGCTCCGATGGAGAAAATAAGTAAAGCGGTTGCAGTATTAGAATTGCAGGTTACATCGGACTGTATGAGGCGCGCCGCCCGCCAGCTCCGATGGAGAAAATATTTTAAAGCGGTTGCAGTATTAGAATTGCAGGTTACATCGGACTGTATGAGGCGCGCCGCCCGCCAGCTCCGATGGAGAAAATATTTTAAAGCGGTTGCAGTATTAGAATTGCAGGTTACATCGGACTGTATGAGGCGCGCCGCCCGCCAGCTCCGATGGAGAAAATATTTTAAAGCGGTTGCAGTATTAGAATTGCAGGTTACATCGGACTGTATGAGGCGCGCCGCCCGCCAGCTCCGATGGAGAAAATAAGTAAAGCGGTTGCAGTATTAGAATTGCAGGTTACATCGGACTGTATGAGGCGCGCCGCCCGCCAGCTCCGATGGAGAAAATATTTTAAAGCGGTTGCAGTATTAGAATTGCAGGTTACATCTGACTGTATGAGGCGCGCCGCCCTCCAGCTCCGATGGAGAAAATATTTAAAAGCGGTGAAGTATTAAAATTGCAGGTTACATCGGTCTGTATGAGGCGCGCCGCCCGCCAGATCCGATGGAGAAAATATTTTAAAGCGGTGCAGTATTAGAATTGCAGGTTACATCGGACTGTATGAGGCGCGCCGCCCGCCAGCTCCGATGGAGAAAATATTTTAAAGCGGTTGCAGTATTAGAATTGCAGGTTACATCGGACTGTATGAGGCGCGCCGCCCGCCAGCTCCGATGGAGAAAATATTTTAAAGCGGTTGCAGTATTAGAATTGCAGGTTACATCGGACTGTATGAGGCGCGCCGCCCGCCAGCTCCGATGGAGAAAATATTTTAAAGCGGTTGCAGTATTAGAATTGCAGGTTACATCGGACTGTATGAGGCGCGCCGCCCGCCAGCTCCGATGGAGAAAATAAGTAAAGGCGGTTGCAGTATTAGAATTGCAGGTTACATCGGACTGTATGAGGCGCGCCGCCCGCCAGCTCCGATGGAGAAAATATTTTAAAGCGGTTGCAGTATTAGAATTGCAGGTTACATCTGACTGTATGAGGCGCGCCGCCCTCCAGCTCCGATGGAGAAAATATTTTAAAGCGGTTGCAGTATTAGAATTGCAGGTTACATCGGACTGTATGAGGCGCGCCGCCCGCCAGCTCCGATGGAGAAAATATTTTAAAGCGGTTGCAGTATTAGAATTGCAGGTTACATCGGACTGTATGAGGCGCGCCGCCCGCCAGCTCCGATGGAGAAAATATTTTAAAGCGGTTGCAGTATTAGAATTGCAGGTTACATCGGACTGTATGAGGCGCGCCGCCCGCCAGCTCCGATGGAGAAAATATTTTAAAGCGGTTGCAGTATTAGAATTGCAGGTTACATCGGACTGTATGAGGCGCGCCGCCCGCCAGCTCCGATGGAGAAAATATTTTAAAGCGGTTGCAGTATTAGAATTGCAGGTTACATCGGACTGTATGAGGCGCGCCGCCCGCCAGCTCCGATGGAGAAAATATTTTAAAGTGGTTGCAGTATTAGAATTGCAGGTTACATCGGACTGTATGAGGCGCGCCGCCCGCCAGCTCCGATGGAGAAAATATTTTAAAGCGGAGAACTATTAGAATTGCAGGTTACATCGGATTGTATGAGGCCGCGCCACCCGCCAGCTCCGATGGAGAAAATAGAATTGAGCAGAATTAGAATTGCAGGTTACATTGCTAATACTCTTGTACTGGGCACTTTTAAAATTAATCTTTACTTCGACGATACGGCTGTATATTTTAGAGAACGAATAGAAAATGAATTTAGCGAAACATAATGTATCGCAAATAAAATGAGCCCGTTCAAATCTGTGTTTTTGTAACAAGAGTCTGACCAAATGTTACAACAAGAAAACAAGATGGAATCTTCAATTTACTGACCATGACCTAAAAATAGTAATGTTTAATGGATTGACTTACCTGGCGACCTCCTTATTAATGATCCATGACGTGATAGCCCGGGCCATGATTATATTTAAAGCGTTTCTTGTGTTTGACTGAAAAACTGAACTAAAAAAAACACAACATTTCGAAGGATAGCGTGCAGTTGAGCGCTTGCCTTAGTGCTGCAGAACGAGTGTCCGTGCAACCGACAATTAATTTTCACGGCACAACTGAAAGGTACGAACCATTTGCAATCTGTCGTAACATATTTAGGATTTTGAACGACTTTCTGCGTGGAAGGCGCCAGCGTCACCGCAACTCGCGGCTGCAAACTCACCGTAATTTCACTTTGTAAATCCACATGAATGATCGATCGATAGAACATAGAAACGATCATCTTGCATAAGGCGAAAACAACTTAAATCTTAAAAGGTCGAAACGTTTACGCGACATCAAAGTATCTAGAAATCATTCCTTGCTAGATGAGCTTCTTCTGTCTTTCCCCAATTGCCGCCAAAGCAGAATTCGCCGCGAACATTATAATTTATTCTGCCGCCAGAATGGAAATTGATCCATGTAATATAACACAACTGATGAGAAGATAACTCAAATGCTGCTGACAGATTATAACACTTTCGGTAACCGCAAACTAATCCTCTTAAGAAATCAGGAACTTACAGTTGACGCCGCTTGCGTCCCCTCATGTTGTAAACACTGCCATACGGAAAGTTTTAGGCGGTTATTTCGATCAAAATACAAAAATATTTCACGATAAAAGGAAACGGTAGCTTCAGATAGGTATGTAGTATCATTTTAAACGGGATACAGGTTTCTAGAACAGCCACTGTGTGCCTACGGAAGTTGTATCCTTTTGAAATTGTCACGAGTGAAATTTGCACTGATCATTTCGCAATCATTCTTCGCTCTCAGATGCTTTCTCGCCACATTGTGCTTAACGCTAAAGAAGATCTACTTCGACGTGTGGTTTTTTTAAAAGATTTTGTATGCTTAAATTATTTTAGTTAGGATACATTCGACGAAAAATAAATTTGTGCTGACATTTTATGTTCTGCGCGAAATGTGTTTACGCTGGTTTACGGGGTTGTCATGGCAAAAAATCCGTTTTCGGATTCTTCGTTTCTTTGGGAGCAAAGTATCCGTGTGATCTGAGATCAATGATCCAATTTTGGATTTTCCCAAAGAAACGCACCCCAAGTCATCTGGCGAGATAAAATAATATTAAAGCCAGGATCCGAGCCAGGATCAGAGCTAGGATCCTAACCCTTTTATAAAAGCTAACCGCAAGCAACCGGTTAAGTAGGCTAACTGGAGAGCTATTTAGGCCAGTAAGTGCTAGTCGGCTTAAGCTAACCGAACGCTATTCAGACTAACCGGAGCGCTAGTTTGGCTAACCGGATCCTGGATCGAATCCTGGCTCGGATCCTGGCTCGAATCCTGCCTCAAATCCTGGCTCGAAGTTTCGGTATCCTTTCATAGGGCATGGTTTAACATAGTAAACGACGGTATCCGAGGAAAAACAGACGGATGTCGCGACATCAAGTGTTCAAAGCGAGCAAAACAGAGCAATATTTGAAGATTGTGATCCCACTTGTTGGAAGAAGCAGCTAGCTGCTGCGCCGCAAACATTTTAAGCGGGACGTGTTTTCTATAGAAGTTGCTCATATTAGTGTAAGGAAACATTTTCGAAACATATGAGAATTTCCTTTCCACCGTGCATGCGTTCAACTGCAGAGCTATACTACTGACGGGAGTTTAGGAGAAACGCCGGACCAAGTTTTAGACTCTTCTGTTAGGAAAGCAAGGATAAAACAAATAGCGGCCAAAGTTGCTGATATTTCAAGTTCGGAACGAAACACTCAGTATTTTCCACCTTTAAACATGTATTTGCAAACGAAAGAACGCGCAAAATCTATTAAGTTCCTTGCAAATTTCTCAGAACGTCACACTGTACTTTCCGGGAAAAGCTTAAAACTGCCACGTCCATCTGTTTAACAGTAACGGTAGTAAATTTCTCTCGTGAAAACACAGCATCGGCCAGCTGAAGCTATGTAGTACCCCTCTTTTTTCCTCGATCGCCTGCCCGCTTTTTCGCACCTCCAGTCCCCAATTACTGAAAGCCAAGAACAGGCTACTATCTACACAACCTAATTGTGACGAGGTCATTTAACCTTTTAAATTATGCACGAGTCCAAACGCCGACCCGAGCAACGAGAATACAGCAATTGTTATTGTTATTTGTATCTTGAAAAGACGAAATCCATAACCGCGTCTTTTACTCTGTACAAGGAACACTTCTAAGTCTTGCCGTGAATAAAACGTTTCCCCGGGCAGGAAGTCCAACTTGTCATTCAAGTCTTGCACGAGAGTAGACTCGTGCCAGGTCACATAGCTGGCTGAAAGGAACGGAAAGAAAAACTTGAACGCTACGACTAGTGTTCCAGAGATCTGAGCCATGTATTCCTCGGGAAAGCGAGGCTCCCTTGCCGCTTCCCACCAATCAAAAATGTTCACCAACAAAACCACAACATAGAAGAGCATGTGAATAACAAACCAAACTCGTATGCTGTTGACCCGCTCTGCTATCTGTTCACGTACTTGTCTGTGAATGATTAAAGTGTTTCGTACGTCTCCTGTGCACTTAGCTATGCGCGCATATCCTCTGGAGAGGTCATTTTTCATGGTTAGGCACAGCGAGAAAAACACACAGCAAACTCCAACAGAGGAATACATACCCCAGTAAATCGACACCACTAGAGGGTAGAAAACGCCATTGCATGCGACCGAATGATAGCACTTTTGTAAAACGGCGTGCTTAATGTGGTTTACGTCAAAGATAACTTGATAGTAAGCATCTCCAAATAGAACCCACGACACTAGAAGTACACCGGTGAACAGAGCTGCATTGATGGCTCGGTGTTGATTTTTGTTCAAATCTTTCATCCATTCATGCGATTGATGTCTAAAGTAATAGAGAGCCAGAACGTAGGACGCATAGCCGCTTATCCACAGAGCTGTAAGCATCATTTTGGAACCTATGTGAAAGGTAAGCTGACCTGGAATAACTATGAAGTACATATGCGCACATAAGCCGAACAACAGATGGAATACTGGTATGAAAGTAAGCGGCCATATTGATCTCTTCTTCTTAGGCAGCCAAAAACCAAGGAAAGCAACTGCTAGTAAACAAGATAATGGCCAGTTGGAATCAAACAAAACGTACCTCAACTTTGCGCAGATTCTCCGACAACATCCATTTGATCTTCGAAGTCTTTCGTCGTATTCGTTTTGCCTTCCGCCAAATGCACTTTCTTCTTCAGACGAATCATAAGCTCCTCCTGGCCATTGTATGGGGCTTCTTATTTCTTCAGTTTCCGATCTTGAGCCTGTGGAATTTACAACTAGTCGCTTTGTTACTCCCATCAAAGGATCTGTTTCTGCGGGTTCTATTGCCTCCTCCATGACCTTACTTGATATTTTTGTTGCGTTGTTTTTAGTTTTAAGACTTACGCGTAATTTAATATCAAACTAATTTAAATTCAACTTTTAAAGGTCACGCCATCTTAGGCTACAGCGGATACTAATTTAAATTCGACTTTAAAAGGTCACGCCATCTTAGGCTACAGCGGATGCTATTCGTCCAGTCATCCTCCCAAAATGTTAATATCTATATGCAAAAATTGTAACTTCCAACCTGGAATGGAAATGGCCTATATGAATCTAAAAATACTCTCATTTCGACCATCAGGTACATATCGTTCTCGTTACTCTCGGTTTCTTTTGGACACGTGGAAATAAATATATCAAATAAATAAATAAAACGAGTAGGTCGGGGGTCGAGAATGAGTACATATGTGTAACAACAAATAATACTGCAAGGCAGATCATACTAAGTGAAAAACATAGCCTTTGCGAAACACCACTAGAACCGATAAAGTAGGGTTGCCTGGAACCGTGGGCAGCTGTTTTGTCCACATTAGAGTGAATTCGTGTAACCCGTTTTTTATATGTTAATGAGTCGTATAATATTCTAATGTTTGTGTACAATAAAAAAATACAAGAGTGGTCAGAGAACCTCAAAGAAATCACTTTAATAGTTATTCAGGAAGTGTCTTTCTTTCAGCACTTCAAGAACATGTTCAACCTAAATTGAAAAATTAGCGGTCTGGTTCAAAATACGCAGGATTTAGTCATTTCACGTTGTTGTTTTTCAGAAGACGGGAAATAAATTTGCCAAGGAGTAATAGAACACATGCACAGCTATTTTCCTGCTCATTAAACCTTTTGTTTGCTAAACAAAAGTTGTTTGTCATCGTGATTTGCTAAAGCTCCCCATTGGATTGCGCGCGCAGAATTGCGTTACAGTCAAGTTTAATTTGTTTTTCTTTACGCGATGTTGAATATATGTTTATCTAAAATCGCAAGACAATTCAAGGCATGATAATTTTTAAGCCCCGTTATCTGTTTTAATTTTTACATATTGGTAAATGCTTGAATTTTAACCTGACTTCCACATGCAAATACTTACGATTTGTCTGCAATTTTCTGTTTTCTTGTACAGCTCATTAAAATATTACACGGCCCATTAGCATATAAATAACAGTAAAAGTGAGTCCGCTATGCGAACATGTGTGGACTTTCATTTGAATAAAAGTTGACATTATGAATTAATCAATGAGTTACTGTAGCAGTCAACAACTTCAAGTTTCGAATCGAGTAATTCGAGATACAAGGCGAAAAAACAAAGAAGTTATCAATCAATTTATTTTTTACAAGACTGTTGGAAGAACAAAGTGTACTATTACTTGTCTTATGTACTACGCTTCAAGAAACACACGTTACCATATTGCCGCTTGGGATGTCATGTAATGTGAATGAGCGTGGCGTGACCCTTTGTCACATCGTTCACGACAAATGCCTTTTTTTCATGCAAATAAAAACCTAGAATCCTACAAGAACAGCAGTTATTAGACCAAAAGCCTTTCCTTACCGCTAGCAAGATAGGATACTATTTTCATTAAAAAAAAGAAATGTTGCGTGGAGCACGTGAACTGTCTCGCATCGCTTGTTTACACAACCCTTACTTTTTGTGTAAAGCTTGTGTAAACAACTCATCGAAAAACTTATTTTCTTTCAATGAGTTGAGTTTTAACCTTTTTGGAATAAGAACGTTTCAATAAGCTTTCACAAATAATTTCTTAGTAGCTTGCGTAGAAAGGCGGAGAAATATATTTTTCTGTTCACGAAATATTCACTTGGAGTCGGTGTTTTGAGAGGCGGCGATGGACGTTATTTGAACCGACAATTAAATTATTTTGTCGCACGGTTTGGATATACAGTCAACTCTCTCTTAACGGACACCTCTATTAGACGGACACCTCCATAAGACGGACACCTGGTGATGGTCCCTGCCGTTTTTCAGTCATTTTACTGTAACAAAACTCTCTGTAAGACGGACACCTCTCTAAGACGGACAACGGACACTTTGAAACCGCCAACGGACACGCACAAAAAGTGATTTTTTTGTGAATGATACTGCAAAACTTGGTATCGACATATAGCAAAGTAAGTCAGCGCCTTTAAAATACCAAACTTACCAACTTACCGTCTTATTTCTCTGCGTAAGTGTATGGGTACCAAAAAAGTAGTTTTCTACTTACAGTAATACCGTTTGTAATGAGCAAACTGAACGAGTCGAATTTCTTATATTGTTTTTGTACCACTTTAAAGGTTTTCCTAAAGTAAGCGACTTAAAACAGACGTGTATTCGCTGTGCATAGCCGTTAAGCTTTATCATCTCGAAATTTCTGGTGTCACGTTACCTCGACTCTCTATAAGGCGGACACCTCTCTAAGACGGACAGTTGGGGCCGGTCCCGACGGTGTCCGTCTTAGAGAGAGTTCACTGTATGCATATTCTACGGTTCGATGTTATTTTTATTCTTTTCATGACAATTTTTTAGTTTAGTTCTAAATTCGACATCGGTCTTTTGTTAAATATACTACTTGAGAGAAATGGAGCTGGTGAATTATATCCCGGAGTCCAAGACAAGTAAAACAACATGATCAGCGCACTTGTTTTGATACAACTCGTTGTGCATTCATTAATTGTGTGTGGCAAAGCTGAAATAAATAAATAACCAGACATTTGATTCGTTTTAATATGCGAATCAAAAATGCTCAAGCCGCACAGAAAAACAAACACTGCGGAAAGTGAGTCAAAAGTGTGAAAAAAAAAAAGAAACGTGACCTACGACCGTAGTTGTTCAGCTCATTAGATATGCAGATTTCAGCCGTCGCGATTGTTATTTCACTTTTCATCTACGCCACCGCTGCCTTTGAAGTTCTTCCTTGATGTATATTTTCCAGCCACCACGCGCTCTTCGAAAGATGTGTCAAAAAAGGCTTCTAGATTCAAGAATAAAGTGCTTCGATACTGATCGAATTTCTGGGTTTACTGCCTTGGCTGCCCATCTCACCGAAACTTCGGATTCTCCGATCACTGTCGAAAACTTCCGAAAGCACTAACCCGAGTTATCACGGAAAGTGACCCCCCAATCGGAAAAAACTGCATCACAACAATGTGTAGACTTTAAAGTCCACACAAAAACGGGTTACACGAATTCACTCTATTGGGACTCATCAGCACGGTGTTTTAAATCTTTATGACGCCAGTTCAAAGAGCCAACGCAAAAAAACTGAAAAATAACCAGTACACTGTATCACGTTCCATACTTAACATCATAACGTGTTTCAGGGGACAAGAAGAACAAAGTGTTGAATTACCGCCACGTACATAAGTTCAAGTCTTATGGTAAAAATGCCAACACGTGAATTCAGCCTAATGTTCCCTCCAGGTCCGAAAGAAATCAAAACGAAAGTGCTCCATAAGCCACAGAAAATGACGATTTTGTGCCCTTGTGTTGAAATATCACCATTTATCACCATTTTCACTCCAGATCCAGCAAAAGCTGCTTGTTTGAGACGTGAAACGTACAGTCTGGGACTTATTGAAAATATGCCAAAACGTGGATTCATCCTAATTTTCATTCCAGGTCCAAAAGAATCGAATAAAAAAGTGCTACATGAGGCACTGAAAATGACGATTTTGTGCTCTTGTGTTGAAATACCACCATGTAGATTAAACCCTATTTTCAATCCAGATCAATCAAAACCTTCCTGTTTGAGACTTGAAACGTAAAGTTTGGGTCTCTTTAGAAAAGAACCAACACACGGATTCAGCCTAATGTTCTCACCAGGTCAAAAACAATCAAATAAAAAATTGCTACATGACGCACTGAAAATGACGATTATGGGCCCTTGTGTTGAAATTCCACCACGTAGATTCAGGCCGTTATTTTCACTTCAGATCCAGTAAAACCTGCACGTCTGAGGCTTGAAACGTACAGTTTCGGTCTTTTTGGAATAATGCCATAGCGTGGATTCAGCCTAATGTTTACTCCAGATCCATAAGAATCAATTAACGAAGTGCTGCATTAGGCACTGAAAAAAACCGATTTGGGGTCCTTGTATTGAAATACCACCACGTAAATTAAAGCTCATTTTAACCCCAGATTCATCAAAGCCTTCCAGTTTGAGACCTGAAACGTACAGTTTGGGTCCGAAAGAATGGAATACGAAAGTGCAACATGAAGCACTGAAAATAACGATTTAAGGCCCTTGTGTTAAAAATACCACAACCATGTAGATTAAAGCTTATTTTCACTCTAAATCCGCAAAACCTGCCTGTTTGAGATTTGGAACGTTCAGTTTGGATCTTTTTGGAAAAATGGCAACACCTGGATTCAGCCTATTGTTCACTCCAGGTCCAAAAGAATCGAATAATAAAATGCGACATTAAGCACAAAAAATGACGATTTGGGTCCTTGTGTTGAAATAACACCACGTAGATTAAAGCTTATTTTCACTTCAGATCCAACAAAACCTACCTGTTTGAGACCTGAAACGTACAGTTTGGGTCTTTTAGGAAAAATGCCAACACGTGGATTCAGCCTTATGTTCTTTCTGGTCCAAAAGAATCGAAAAAAGAAAATGCTACATTAGCAACTGAAAATGACGATTTTAGGCCATCGTCTTGAAATACCACCACGTAGGTTAAAGCTTATTTTGACTCCAGATCCAGCAAAAGCTGCCTGTTTGAGACCTGAAACGTACAGTTTGGGTCTTTTTGGAAAAATGCCAACAGGTAGATTCAGCCTAATGTTTACTCCAGGTCCAAAAGAATCGAATAAGAAAGTGCTACATGAGGCACTGAAAATGACGATTTTGGGTCCTTGTGTTGAAATACCACCACGTAGATTAAAGTTTATATCAACTCCAGATCCATCAAAACCTTCCTGTTTGAGACCTGAAACGTACAGTTTAAGTCTTTTTTGTAAAAATGCCAACACGTAGATTCAGCTTAATGTTTACTCCAGGTCCAAAAGAATCGAATAAGAAAGTGCTACATGAGGCACTAAAAATGACGATTTGGGGTCCTTGTGTTGAAATACCACAACGTAGATTAAAGCTTATTTTTACTCCAGATCCAGCAAAACCTAACTGTTTGAGACTTGAAACGTACAGTTTGGGTCTTTTTGGAAAAATGGCAACACGTGGATTTAGCCTAATGTTCACTCCAGGTCCAAAAGAATCGAAGAATATAGCGATACATGAGAAAACGAAAATAAGGATTTTGGGTCCTTTGTTGAAATACCACCAGGTAGATTAAAGCTTATTTTAACTCCAGATCCATCAAAACCCACCTGTTTGAGACTTGAAACGTACAGTTTGGGTCTTTTTGGAAAAAAGCCAACACGTGGTTTTAGCCTAATGTTCACTCCAGGTCCAAAAGAATCGAATAACAAAGTGCTACATGCTGGGGCACTGAAAATGACGATTTTGGGTCCTTGTGTTGAAAGTCCACCACGTAGATTAAAGCTTATTTTCACTTCAGATCCAACAAAACCTGCCTGTTTGAGACTTGAAACGTACAGTTTGGGTCTTTTAGGAAAAATGCCAACACGTGGATTCAGCCTTATGTTCTTTCTAGGTCCAAAAGAATCGAAAAAAGAAAATGCTACATTTGGCACTGAAAATGACAATTTTGGGTCCTTGGGTCCTCCCACTATCCTCATTACAAGTTAAACTCTTTCACACACTAGCAAAACATTGGGCTTAAGATTCAGAATTGGAAATTCGATCGCTTATTCTGGTCGATATCATTATAATTCCGATATATCGTCTCACATTTTATAAATTTTGCTTCTCTATAAATCTGATGATTATCTGTTTACATAATTTACATGATTTTTTTACATGATTTACAATATTCTTGCAAAATAACATATTTTAGATCACAATGGCAAGATCGTAATAATGGATTGCGTTAATAAAATAAACCTGTCCATATCCCAGCTGGGGCAAAGGAACAGAAATATATAATATAAACATAAAAACCAAATAAAAAAGAAAAACCTAAAAACACATCCAATTTGAGAACTACTAGGAACTACAGTCGAAGCTCTCTTAACGGACACTCTCGTAAGCGGACAGCTCTACTTACGGCCACCTTGTTAGAAACCCCGTTTTTACTCCCATACAAACTCTGTATCTTTACATTCTCGTAAGCGGACATTCCCGTAAGCGGCCGCGAACACTTTCCGAGATAACGACTTAGACTTTTTCTTTGTTTTTAAGCTCCCGTAAGCGGACACCGCAAAGAAAATCATATTAAAAACCTCTGTATCTTGTATTAATCAATCAACTTCACATCGCCGTTCGTCACAATGATTTTACTTTAATTACAGTACCATATTTCAGTGTTTGTTTTGTCGTCATCCACGTCCGGTTAAACACCACTAACATGCATATTACCATTATGTTAGCTGGGCAAGCTCCCGTAAGCGGCCATCTATCCCCTACACCTCTAGTGGCCGCTTATACAAGAACCATTCTCGTAAGCGGCCAGCTCCAGTTGCGGACACTTTTTTCGCGTCCCGAGGGTGTCCGCTTATGAGAGCTTCGACTGTATAACAAGAACCCAGAAAATAAGACAAGATTAAAAGATCTTGATATTATTTGCGGACCGATTCTCAACGCAGAAAATCAAATAACTTAGCACCTTGGCTGAGTGACGGAAGATGCCATGTTTTGGTACAGTGGAACCTCGATTTAACGAACCTCTATATAACGAAGTCCTCGGTTTAACGAACGTTTTTTTTCAGCCCGTCCAAAGTTACAGTCAAATTATGGAACAAGACCTCGATACAACGAACCTCGATATAACGAAATCCTCGTTATAACGAACACAATCCAGAGACCCCAACGTATAATAGACCTCGATATAACGAAAAAATGTCAACACGCGACAAAAGATGAATGTGGAACAGACCAACAAAGATGAAAATCTTTTAATCCTGTAACAAGAGAACAAGTTCAAGTACATAAGCTCATATATCTTATAAATGTTATTTTCAGAAATCGTCAATATCCAAAAATGCTGGGTTCGTAGTGCAGCGTAAAATTGTTAAAAATTGATTAACTATACCTCGATATAACGAACATTTTGGTTGTTTTTCCGCGAATTCGTTATATCGAGGTTTTCGATATAACGAACCCTCGATATAACGAACAAATTTCCCCAGTCCCTTGGTACTTCGTTAAACCGAGGTTCCACTGTATAACTAAAAAAAACTTTTTTTTTTTCAATTTAACTACTTCACCACTTTTTCGCTGAAAGTCAACGCTCGTGCGTCCAAGATCATTCATGTTGGAAAAATGAATTAATTTTGGGCGATACCAAAACAAACATTTATCGGCCAATAAAAACAATGAACTTATACACATAAATGTGGCCAAATCTAAATGACGCCAGGTCAAAGAGCCAACAAAAATAAACTGCTAAATAACCAGTAAACTGTATAACGTTCCGTACTTTGGACTCACTTGTCACGCGTTGCCACATAATGTGTTTCAGGGGAAACGAAGAACAATGTGTTGAAATACCACCACGTAAACTGAAGCTTATTTTCACTCCAGATCCAGTAAAAGCTGCCTGTTTGAGACTTGAAACGTACGTTTAAGTTTTTTGAAAAAAATGCTAACAAGTGGATTCAGCCTAATGTTCCCTCCAGGTCCAAAAAATTCAAAAAGAAAGTGCTCTATGAGCCACGATTTTGGGCCCTTGTTAAAAATATCACCACGTAGATTAAAGCTAATTTTCACTCCAATCCAGCAAAACATGCCTGTTTGATACTTAAAAGGTACAGTTTGGGTCCTTTTAAAAACATGCCAACACGTGGATTCAGCCTAATATTCAATCCAGGTCAAAAAGAATCGAATAACAAAGTGCTACATGAGGCACTGAAAATAACGATTTTGGCCCTTGTGTTGAAATACCACTATGTAGATTGAACTTTGTTTTTACTCCAGATCCAGTTAAACCTGACTGTTTTAAGTCTTAAAATGTACAGAGTGTTTATTTTTGGAAGGATGCCAAAACATGGATTCAACCTAATGGTCACTACAGCTCCAAAAGAATCGGGAAAGAAAGTGCTACATGAGTCACTGATAATGACGATTTTGGGCCCTTGTGTTAAAATACCACCAGGTATATTAAAGTTTATTTTAACTCCAGATCCTTCAAAACCTGTCTCTTTGAGACATAAAAAGTACAGTTTGGGTCTTTTGGGGAAAATGCCAACACGTGGATTCAGACTAATGTTCTTTCTAGATCCAAAAGATTCGAAAAAGAACGTGCTACATTAAGCAATGAAAATGACGATTTTGGGCCATTGTGTTAAAATACCACCACGTAAATTAAAGCTTATTTTAAGTCCAGATCTTTTAAAACCTGCCTTTTTGAGATTTGAAACGTACAGTTTACTGTGAGGTCGTTTTGGAAAAATGCCAACACGTGGATTCGGCCTAATGTTCTTTCTAGGCCAAAATAATAGAAAAAGAAAGTGCTACATTAGGCAATGAAAATGACGATTTGGGGCCTTTGTGTTAAACTACCACCACGTAGGTTAAACCTTTTTTTACTCCAGATCCAGCAAAATCTGCCTGTTTGGCATGAGAACTGTAGTGTACATTTTGGGTCGTTTTGGAAAAATGCCAACACATGGATTCAGCCAAATGTTCACTCCAGGTCCAAAAGAATCGAAAAAGAAAGTGGTACATTAGGCACTGAAAATGATGATTTTGGGCCTTTGTGTTGAATTACCACCAGGTAGATTAAAGCTTATTTTAACTCCAGATCCATCAAAACCTGCCTGTGTGAGACCTAAAACCTAAAATGTATAGTTTTGGTCATTTTGAAAAAAAAAAAACCAACACGTGGATTCAGTCTAATGTTCTTTCTAGGTCCAAAAGATTAGAAAAAGAAAGTGCTACATTAGGCACTGAAAATGCTGATTTTGGGCCTTAGTGTTGAATTACCACCAAATAAATTAAAGCCTATTTTAACTCCAGATCCTTTAAAACCTGCCTGTTTGAGACCTGAAATGTACATGTTGAATCTTTTTGGAAAATGCCAACACGTGGATTCAGACTAATGTTCTTTCTAGATCCAAAAGATTAGAAAAAGAAAGTGGTACACTAGGCACTGAAAATGACAATTTTGGGCCATTGTGTTAAAATATCACCAGGTATATTAAAGCTTATTTTAACTTTAGATCCTTCAAAACCTGCCTGTTTGAGACATAAAACGTACAGTTTGGGTCTTTCTGGAAAAATGCCAACACGTGGATTCAGACTAATGTTTACTCCAGATCCAAATATTCGAAGAAGAACGTGCTACATTAAGCACTGAAAATGACGATTTTGGGCCCTTTTGTTAAAATACACCACGTAGGTTGAAGCTTTTTTTAACTCCAGTTCCTTAAAAACCTGCCTTTTTGAGACCTGAAGCCTACAGTTTGGGTCTTTTTGAAAAAATGCCAACACGTGGATTCATACTAATGTTCTTTCTAGGTCCAAAAGATTAGAAAAAGAAAGTTAATCACTTAAAATGAAAGTTAGGCACTTAAAATGAAAGTTAGGCACTTACAATGACGATTTTGGGCCACTGTGTTAAAATACCACCAGATAGATTAAGTTTATTTTAACTGCAGATCCTTCAAAACCTGCCTGTTTGAGACATAAAACGTACAGTTTGGGTCTTTCTGGAAAAATGCCAACACGTGGATTCAGCCTAATGTTTACTCTAGATCCAAATATTCGAAGAAGAACGTGCTACATTAAGCACTGAAAATGACGATTTTGGGCCCTTGTGTTAAAATACACCACGTAGATTAAAGCTTATTTTTACTCCAGATCCTTCAAAACCTGCCTGTTTGAGACTTGAAAAGTACAGTTTGCGTTTTGGTGGAAAAACGCCAACA
This sequence comes from Oculina patagonica, assembly GCF_052425735.1. Lineage (NCBI taxonomy): Eukaryota > Metazoa > Cnidaria > Anthozoa > Scleractinia > Oculinidae > Oculina > Oculina patagonica. Next base: position 8,985,830 of record NC_135770.1, read on the forward strand.
CGTGGATTCAGCCTAAGTTTTACTCCAGGTCCAAAAGAATCGTATAAGAAAGTGCTGCATGAAGCACTAAAAATTACGATTTTCTGCCCTGGTGTTGAAATACCACCATGTAGATTAAAGCTTATTTTAACTCTAAATCCAGGAAAACCTGCCTGCTGGAGACTTGAAAGGTGCATTTTGGGTTTCTTTGGAAATACCTTAACGTCTGTCTAGCTCTTTATAGAAATCGTTTTATTTTCATGTTTCTACAAATAGAATAGCATCTTTCAGCCAATTACAGTGCGGTTTTTCTGTTAATAACTCCCGGTTATCTTGTCCTTACGCATCGGTCTACGACTTTTTGAGTCTCATATTGCCAAAAATAAACTCAAATACGTAGAAAAATATTAAAGTTAATATCAATTTTTCAACTAGTGATGATTCGGAATAAAGTCACAGATTAACTGATGATAGAAGTAATATAACAAGAACGAGTTCCAGTTAACTGGGTTTCCAAAATAAAAAAAAATAAAAAAAAACACGACAAATCAAAAGAAAGCACAAGCCAAAACCAATGTGTTATTTTCTTAGGTTTAACTGGTTTTAGTTGCTCCTTTTGTCGCATATTCTGTATTCATTAAAATACTGGGATTTTGCTATCAATCCTCGTATTGTCATTTGCCTCTCGTTTTGCAACCGCCCACCCTTCAGCCATACACTATTTTTTTTTATGATAAGAATTTTTCAGCCGAGGCTGAGCGTTCTCATTTTTTCGACGATTTGAGCCTGGAGAAATGTTCCTATCTATTTTTTTTTTACAATTTTTTTAAATAAGTTGGTCCAGCGAAAACTTAACTTCAAAACGATATGTGCATGTTCAATTCACTTACGGATGAGAACAGTAGTTGTTACGTGTTGGATCTGAATGAATCGAAGGTTGATTCATTGTACAAAATCTGTATTATGGACCTCTGCTGCAGTACATATATTAGTCGTTTACAACAAAAAGAAAAAAAACTTTAGTTTTTGCCCAGATTTAAGCCTTGGGTACGGTATTTTTAGGATAGTCTTAAATTTTGGCCTTTCTTATCCTCGACGTTCTTATAAAAAATGTTTCTTATATCTATAAAAAACCGAAGTGTACAAAGAACACACTTGTCAATACGCAGTTTTCTACTGAGATTGATGCCACCTACAATCCTAGACAAAAGTCCTGGGACACTTAACCACTTCGACGAAAAATTGACATTGTATTGACCTCCCCCTCCCCCCCCCCCCAATTCAATGTTGGTTTCTATCCATCATACCGTGGGACAATATCTCAACATTGTTTTGGGGGGAAAGGGGGGCTCGGAAAACTAAACAATGAAGTCTTAATGCAAAGGGAATGGTCACTGAGCACTATTTCTTTAAGTGTCCCATGGATTTTTGTCTAGGATTGTAGCCTGTTCTTGTCTTTGTTTCCGTGGGTGGGAGTAATCCGGATTCAAATGACGGGGATCGGATCAAATGGACCCCTTTGGCTTCCAACAAACCCTCAAAAATACCTCTGGTTCAAATATTAACCCCCAAAAATCACTCTTAAATTTCCAGAAAGGGAAATGATATAACACAAAGAAAAACATCAGAAATTGAACCCTCGTTTTTGTTTATTCATCATACCATCAGAATTTATCTTTTCTTCATTTGGTAGTAAGCAAAACACGTCTGTTTGTATTTTACTCGCAGAACCGGAACCTCGACAAAAACAATGAAGGGAAACAAAACCAAAAACTTCCTGATTACATGAGCAGGGCTGGCTCGGTTTGCCGAGATCTCGGCACGTCTGTTAAACGTAACAAAAATCATCTTCGCGATTACATGACAACCGGGCCAGCCCGGTTAGCCGAGATCCCGGTATCGCGATGCCGGGACCCCGGCTAGCCGGGATGGAAATTACCATGTAATCGCGTTTACCGCGCCAGCCCGGCTAAACGGCACAGCATTGAATTTCTCTTCCGAGCACAATATCCGACGAAAAAAATCAATGCCCCTCCTTCTAAATAGGATGTAGAGGTAAAGTAGCCCATTCAGCTGCATAAGTGCAAAAACATTAACCACCAATTTGCCGGAAAAAGGCGATTAGGATCATTCGTGCTCTGATCATTCATGCTAAAACCGGGCTGAAAGTCATCTCGGCAAACCGGGCCAGCCCAGCTAACCGGGCTCATGTTTTACTGGGCTGAAAGTCATCTCGGCAAACCAAAAAAGTCATCTCGGCAAACGAAAACTGTTTAAACTATTGTGGCAAGGTAAAATTATGCGAATGAGGTAAATTCATTTGTAATAACGGGTTGGAAATGTCACAGCACGGGATACGTAGTTAATTTAACCTTTTAAATTATGTACGAGTCCAAATCCTGACCCGAGCAAAGAAAATACAGCAATTGTTATTGTTATTTGTATCTTGAAAAGACGAAATCCATAACCGCGTCTTTTACTCTGTACAAGGAACACTTCTAAGTCTTGCCGCGAATAAAACGTTTCTCCGGGCAGGAAATCCAACTTGTCGTTCAAGTCTTGCACGAGAGTCGACTCGTGCCAGGTCACGTAACTGGCTGAAAGGAACGGAAAGAAAAACTTGTACGCTACGACCAGCGTTCCAGAGATCTGAGCCATGTATTCATAGGCAAAGTGAAGCTGGCTCGCCGCTTCCCACCACTCAAAAATGTTCGCTAACAACACCACAACGTAGAATATCATGTGAATTACAAACAAAACTCGGATGCTGTTGACCCGCTCTGCTATTTGTTCACGCACTTGTTTGTGCATTATTAAAGCGTCTCGTACGTCCCCAGTGCACTTAGCTATGCGCGCATATCCTTTGGAAAGGTCATTTGTCATGACAAGGCACAGCGAGAAAAACACACAGCAAACTACAACAGAGGAATACAGACCCCAGTAAACTGATACCTGAAGAGTATAGAAAACGGCGTTGCACGCCACAGATTGGCAGTTTTGTACAAGGGTTTCTTTAATGTTGACCAAGTCAAAGATCACTTGAAAGTACACATCTCCAACAAACACCCACGACACAAGAAGTACACCAGTAAACAGAGCTACATTGATGGCTCGGTGTTGATTTTTGTTCAAATCTTTCATCCATTCTTGTGATTGATATCGGAGGTAATAGAGAGCTAGACTGTACGACGCAACTCCGCTTATCCACATAGCTGTGAACAGCATTTTGGTTCCCATGTGAAAGCTATGATGACTTGAAGACATGGCGAAGTACAAATGCGCTCCTAAGCCGAACAATAAAAGGAATACTGGTATGAAAGTCAGTAGCCATACTGATCTTCTCTTCTTTGGCAACCAATAACCAAGAAAAGCAACTGCTAGTAAACAAGAAAGGAAATCAAAAAGGACAAACCTCAGTTTTGTGCAGATTCTGCCCCAAAATCCATTCGATCTTTGACATCTTTCGTCGAGTTCGTCTTGCTTTGTGCCAAAAGTAATTTCCTGTTCAGACAGATCATAACATTTGTCAGAAAACTCCTCTGACCACTGTATGGGATTTGTCATTTCTTCAATTTCCAATCTTAAGCCTGTGTAATTTGTAACTCGGCTCATTTGTCCCAACAAAGGATCTGTTTCTGTGGGTTGTGCTGTCTTCATCTTTTATGTGTAACAGTCGATTCCTAGTATTACTTCGTTGTGTCGTTTTCCATTTTATAGTGTAGCACTACCGTATCCTGCGTGCACAGTTCCCTTCGTTCTTCCTAGAAAAATAAAAAAAAAAGGAAGGGCCCACTTCCCGACTTTTCTAGGAAGGGAACTCTGCTCGCAGGGTAACGTAGCACACTGCATGCAAAACATCACGTCACGGCAGTTTTGAAGTTTTGCCAAAAACTCGCGATAAAACTTCATGTTAGCGAAAATAAATTACTTTGATGGATCTAAATGGTAAGCCCATAGCCTCCTTACAAACAAATATGTCTCTCGGACGTTATAATTTAAAGTCACAAACCATCGAGGCTAATTTTGAAAAGTTTCTCAGCCTAACATTATTTTTAAAAAAATCCATATCGCAATTTGTTTCAATCTTCTTCAATATTTGTCCATCCGTTCCTTCTTTTGTTTTAACTGTGATATCAAAATGTTCCTTTACTGTTTCACAAGGGCCGTTTTATATTTATATTTCAGTCCCAATTTAGTGGCCATTTTCTTATGTCAGATTGTTCGTCCAGTGACCTTTGGCGAATGTAGTTGATGATACTGTTCAAAAATCCTTTAAATTTCTATTGAGATGGAAATTAACTTTTGTTCGACAAATTATTTGCGATTTTTCTCAATTTTTCCTTTTTGGGAGCATAAAACAGTTTTGGCTCTATAAATCTAAAAATTGAAAAATACAACAGATTTCAATCACTTCGAGTGCTAGATGTATGTCATACTAGAAATAGCCTCATAATAAGTTTTCGGGTTTTAAATTAATTAATCTGGGAACGACCGGAAGTGTATCTCAAACTGCACGTAACCTCACCTTGCGCCGTTTCAAGGAATGTCACACTACACTTTCACATTGTGTGCTATTATCCATGCGAAAAGTTAATTGATTGGATAAGACCATAGGATAAGACTGGATATTTTTAAAATATTCCTTTTTGCAGTTTTTGGAAAATGGTTTCTAATATTGATCTCACATAAGCGTATCTTATTAGACATTTTATTGAGCGTATAGTACCGCCCGTGTATAATTTTACGAGACTTGTAGTATTTCGGCAAGCCCGTAGGACAAGTCAAAATACAAAAAACAAGTACGTAAACATTAATACTGATACTATACACACTTAAATATCTAATAAGAGTTTTATTATCACTGAATATTTTTTCCGAACGCCAAACTTTCTAGGGCTTTCCAAAAGTTGCTCGGCATTTTTTTGACAACTTTTCATATTTCAAGGAACTTTTTACCCTTTAAGCAACTGTTTTTTTCTTTCTTTCTAGACCGGAGAACTCCGAAGATTGTCCGAGTGTTGTCCGAAGGCCATATGAACGTTTCCGAGGATTAACGAAGTTTGCCAAAGATTTTCGTGGAACATCCGAAGAGGTTTCGACTTTTAAAACATCACAAAATTAGTCACCAAACATGACGTCATCGATATCGTCACGATTTTGCTCAGTGAAAGAAATCCTTGTAGTGCAAGAAATTTTTGCCTTAAAATGTTACCGTATTTACTCGAATAAGCGCCGCCCCCGAATAAGCGCCGCCCTCGAATAAGCGCCGCATTTGGGACAAAAAAGATAATAAGCGCCGCCCCCGAATAAGCGCCGCAGTCCCGATGTGACGCTCATTTGAGAAATTCCGTTAAACTAGTAACAGCACTACAAAGCAACTCTAAAGCAAACTTGGACATTTTTTTCAAAACCAATGTTTTGCAGTTCAATGTTTATGTTTTACAGCTCGTCCATTAGTTCTTCTATCCAACATTCTTGCAATACGCAGCTCTGTAAATGTTGTGAAGGCCGTGAACTTTGCCAAGACAGCTAGCGCTACTTCTTTCTTCAGCAAGAGACGAAGACTGACAATCAAAGGACGCTATTTTCAATTACTGTAAAAGATTAGATTCTTTATGGCGTCACAAATTTTAAATAAGCGCCGCCCTCAAATAAGCGCCGCCCTCGAATAAGCGCCGCACTTGAGGCGTGAAAAATTTAATAAGCGCCGCGGCGCTTATTCGAGTAAATACGGTATTTAGTTACTTCTGTTGCAGTGAAATTGCATGAAACTGCTTGGAAATCTTACATTCAAAGGGAAATTAGCACATATTTGGAGAAATTTTCTTGATAAAAAGCAGCGTTTTGGATTTTTGGGGGGCAACTTTCGAGCAACCTTTTTAATTAAAAGCAGCCTTTTGGGTTTTTGGAGCAATTTTTGAGCACCTTTTTCAGAAATGTCGAGCAACTTTTCGAATAATTTCGAGCAACTTGTGGAAAGCCCTTAAACTTTCAACTGAGTTATGCGTTGCGCCTGCTCAGGAGAACTAAGAGGGCAGCAACTGACCGGCATCTGATAAATCTGTTTCCTGCAGTACAAGTATCGTGTGACAATTGCAACCTCGTTCCCAATTGTACTGTTTTCGCATGTTGTTTTTGCTCTTCTGAGTGGAGTTAGATAGAGCCAGGCGCATGAAATCTGTTAGCATCTCATTCCCAGAGGCCGCGATTCTTTTACAATTGCTGTCAATAGAAAACGCGCGAGCTCTGGCCAGGGACGAGTGGATTGTTGCGGATCAGCTCATCCTCGTCCCCAAGCCCTTCGTTCTCTTGCCGGCTAGGCCAGACGAGACAAGGGCTGGGACGTAGGATTTTGAATTAATTCGAAATTTTTTGATTGCGTCAGAAAAAGATCCTAAACGGAAGCAAAAACGTAACGACTCTCTCATACATTCTTTTGATTCATAGTGACTGCATAAATGAAGACCGAAAGTCCTAGAATCTAGGACTGGAAATCCTGTCACGGCCCCAGAGCCTTAATTTCCGTGCCAAGGCCCAGCCGGCTAAGAGAAACGAAAGGGCTATGGGGACGAGAATGGGATCAGGTCCATTCGTTTTCGCCTTTTCAAAATCCGGAAGTGAAGTGAAAATGGCTACGAGGCTGCGGGTGGTCAACCAGACAAAGGCCAGGGACCAGCAAATTTAAAATGGCGTCCCACTACAACTAATTTACATGTGACAATTGTTACAGTTGTTATCGTTTATTATTGCTTTATTTCCCGATTTGATTTGAAGGGATATTTGTGTTTTGTCTTCAAAAAGCATCAGAAGCAATGACGTCATGGTAAAAAGGTAGGCTTTCTTTTTAGTTTGTCGCTTATTGTAAATTATTTCCTAATTTTAAATACTACGCTCTTTAAATTTTCGTTGGAAGACGTATTAACGAGTTCTGTAAGACAATGTTTACGAAAAAGTTTACTGGTAAATTATTTTCCAACGGTTTCTGATCATGAGTTATTTCTTTTTTAACGTTTACTTTGAGGAACTACTCAATGTCACGTGTTTGTACCCGCATTCGCTCAGCTCTAGGTTCATTTACTCGTTTTATTACGTACACCACACAAAACACGAGAAAGCAATAATACTGTATATTCTTGACTACACTCTGAAATTTACGGAGTGTAGAAGGTTATGAAGGAAGTCTAAAGGGAAACCGTTTGCTTATAAGTCTTAAAATATTTGGTTGACTCGTTACAGTAATTCAGATGACACCGCTAGAAATTTTTCAAAAACTTGTTGCTAGCTAGCAGTAACTGTGTGAAAGACGTCCGGCCGCGGTTCTGTGTATGAACAGAAATAATCTGTTTAAGTAGGTGTCAATGTTTTTAACAATTGCGTGCTTATTGTGGAAACTGTATACGTTCTGCAACACAATAGTGTAAACTGGACACAAACTTGATAAGATCAACTGGTTGCAAGCTGACTGGTTGACTTTTAGCGTCGCCAGGGAAGGGTCTGAGTTTAGGCCCAACCGAGGGATTTGGTTTAGATTATTTGCTAACTACATACCGTCAAAAAGGGATAAAGTGAAAATAAAAAACATCGGGCCCACCATTAACCAAAGGATGCATAACGCTATCCAATATAATCACTATCCAGTGGATAGCGCAGGAGTATGCAACGACTGTTTCAGAGAAAAATTATCCCACTATGTCGGCTACACTTTAACTTAGAGCCAGCAAAGTTAAAAATAGCAAAAGAAATACAAAGCCAGCCAGTGTGAAGAAACTTTTCCCATCTTGCCAGCAATCGGTCGCGTGTACAAGTTCTAAGTTCTTCTGACAGCGTGGCTTCCTCGTTATCTATCATTTTAACAACTTGGCCCTGAAACTGATCTTAATGTTGTTTCTTTTCTAATGACAGCAAGCTACTAGTATGGCCCTTTCTCCAAAGCAAACAACACTATTACTGTCCTTGGTTTTCTACTTGTACGGAAACTCGACATTGGGACAAGACACCTACCAACAGTTTGAGAAGAACTGGTGCCGAGAGCGCATGCTGCGAACAGATTGGCAAACGTACACACACTCGTGCCCAAGCTACGCGCGACATTGGGCATTCGAGGTATGGTCTGACGACTTCAAGACCCACCCGAACCTGAGTTATATATCAGGCGCGGAAATCAATCCCGCGGGACATTTCAGTAAGGTTTATATTCAGTCAGTGACAGTTTTGAATCACACAAAGACGTTTGGCGGAGATGCGTGGCGCGTGAGAGTGAACGGCCGGGCGGATCTTACAGCAACCGTACACGACATGGAAAATGGGACTTATCAGGCCGTGTTTCTTCCCATGGAGCCTGGGACCTATTCGCTGCATATTGTATTGGACTACACGTTATGTCACGGGCTTAAAAATCCACCACCTGATTGGTTTAGGAAAGGTGAGATCGTGTGCCAAAATTGTCAAGTCCATCTAATGAAATGATGTCAACATAGAAATTGTTCATATCGTCTTCGCGATTTTATGTAGGACTATCTGGGAAGTTTTAATTAGTTATACAGTTTTCCCTCGACTTTTACTAGTAACAAGCTTAGGGACAGTTCATTTTTATGAGGTAGGAGGGGCTGGTGGGATTGACGGGGGGGTCATCCAAAAAAATTCGCTCAAAGGGGGGGCCAGCCAAAAAAATATGTCTTAAGGGGTCACATTAGTGTTAAAGAGGCAGAGTAAAAAAGTCTCAAGAAGCCAAAATGGATTCGAGTCTGAAAACCGGGGAGCAAGCCCCGGACCCCCCTACTTGTTATGTACCAAACGCATAAATCCCCAATATTGTACAAATACAGTCAACACAACTAACAGACGGCATCCGCAAAGTTAGGCAATGCCAGCTATTTGGGGATGTGGTTTTTGTACAGTGATACATTCTTAGTCACAAGGCTCGATATATTTTAATTTTACTTCATAATTGTTTTCTTTTTTTTTGGGGGGGGGGGGGTCATCGAAAAAAATTGGATTTCGAGGGGGGGCCAGGTAAAATTTCGGGAGAAGGGGGGGCCATATATATAACAGTGACTATCTATCAAATCCCACCAGCCCCCCCCCTACCCCATAAAAAAAGAACGGTCCCTTATTAAGCGTGCAAACAATAAAATGAAATGTTCATATTCACGAGGGGAAAAGTTGGTCCCCGATGGGAATCGAACCCATGGCCTCCCAGATACCGGGAGCCTCGACGTAGATGTGGGAGTGGCAGTAGTGAGCGTCCTACTGCATGGTCAATTTTCATGTTTATTATTTAACCGTGCTTGAATTTTGCACTTGGAAGAAGTTACTGTTCACTTGTGCATAACTAATGGCGACAAAAAACTTATATAAAAGTTTTGTTTTCTAATTACTTTCTGTGTCGTTTTCCTAGGCTGTCGCCACGGATCGTTTCAAAGCCCAGGAACGTTAACAACATCAGATGACTATATTGACAGACCATTGTATTATGGTGCATATTTTACAATAAAAGTTCCACCTACAGTTCCACAGGACGCTCAATGTAAGTGAGAGTCATATCGAGTATTCCTGTGCACTAACAGCTTGGACAGCTGAGCATGGTTTGGAATAAATAATAAATGAATTCAACATTTCCTTCAGTAGTGGTGCCTGAAAGCTGTGCGTCTTCTTTGAAGTGACGTACCAAACGTAACTTCTTAATTTGTTTCCAATTTGGTTCCCCTGACATGGCATTTTCTATACAAGAGTACGATTCAGCTCTGTCAGTTCATTTGTAAAAAATTGGCCTAGCAATTAATACCTTGCGAAATTGCGCAGAATATCTCCTGACCTTTAGCTGACGAGGCCTTTGGCCAAGTTTACTAAAATCAAACGAGTGCAGTATTGCTGGAAATGGCTTTATTTGTTAAAATTGTGGATGAATAAGTGTTTACATGGTGTTCTATGACTATGATTTTCTCCAGATTTAGATTCTTTATTTAACACAAGTACCCAGTGGTGTAACGAAGGATGTAACTTGCTCTGGGATGGTTTTGGGAGATGGGTCAATAACAACTGGCTGCAGTATAAATCTAGTAAGTCAGAGTACTATTTCATTTTCTTGTCATTATTACTTGTCCGTTTTCTTGACGTGAAGAATTAGGCTGCGAGCCCTCCGTTTCCAAACTGATCTATTTTCCGCTGCCGTCGCTTCCTCTGTCCAGGTTTTTAGACCTCTAGCCTTGAGTTTTCTTTCAACAGTTCTCCTTTAAGTTTCTCTCAGTCGACCCCGTTTAATCTTGCCTTCTGGTACCCATGTGAGAGCTGTGCGTGGATGAGAGAAGTGTTCCATTCTAAGGATTTTAATAGCCCATTAGTGTATCTCCTATCCTTGAGAAAAAACATAAACCTTTTTTTAAAACGTTCTTGGTTTTTTTATTCTGAATAAACAGGGCCGTAACCAGACCTTTAGCACAGTCGGAGGCAAAATCTTGCTAGAAGGGCAGGTTCTTTTTTCTGGGGCATGCCCTCCAGGAAATTTGGAGAACTACTCCGTCGAATCTCGGGTGATGACTACTGTTTTTAACAGTTTTCATACGTTTAGGTATACCTTTCTTGAGAAGAAAAAAATAAATCTTGTTTTCAACGTTCTGGTAATTATTTTCTTCCCAATAAACAAGTATATTTTCGTGCACTTAAATTTTGGGTTCCACAACTCTGAAGACGAGAGTGAGGCTCGCCTCTTAGCTAGTTACGGTCCTGATAAACAACGTCTACAGATGACGTAGATCTACAGAAATCCGTGTAGCGTCTCTGATTGGTTGTTGCTCGGTTTTGAATTTTTGGCGCGCAAGTAACAACCAATCAGAGACGCTACATTGATCTCTGTAGAGCTATGTCATCAGTATGGAATTTTTCAAGTCGAATGTTAAATCAATGTCTTTCACAGATGATTACAGTTACCCGCGGTCAGGCCATAGGCAGGGGTCTGGTGTCCTTTGGATTTACGGCGACTCGCACAATCGACGGTTCTTCGAATCTCTTCAAGGACGGCAGCTATGCACTCGTGTATTCAGGGCGTGTTATCACACTGATGTGTGGGTCTACTGGTTAGATGCGGTGATCTCAAACGAGATTGACCTCAGGTATTAGAATTATTATTAACTGCCTTTTTTAAAAAAAAAATATCTAAATTTCCTTTAAGTTCATTAGGAACTAAAGGGACTGTGTCACGGCTGAGTGAAGTTTATTTTATTTAGTTTTGCCAAATACTGTACTCGCTATGAACCTAATGTTTGCAAAGGAATAAAAATGGCTAACGTGTTACATCGTTGTTGCCACCCATAGAAGAGATCCTTTGGGAGAATCGTCGTCATACTCCATGCGCTCAGTTACGTGTGACTTGCACATTGTAACCTCAAAGGAACTTCACTGGTCTGAATTTGGCAACAACTGTACACGCGTTAGCCGAATTTTGTCTATTATACTTGCATGGATCTAAATGACAAAACCATAGCTTCAATGAAACCAAATTTGTCTCCCGGGCGTTATAATTTAAAGTTAAAAGCAAACAAGATTTACTCCGAAAACTGTTCAGACTAATAGTATTTCTGTAACCCATATCGCACTCCGTTTAAATCTTCGTCACTTTTGGGCATCCGTACGTTCTTTTGTATTTGGTCTGTTATTGAAATGTTCCTTCACTGTTTTACAAGGTTATTTTTATATTCAACTGAATTTGATGGTCATTTTCCCATGCCTAAATTTAGCTAAAACCCGTGATACAGTCCTTTTAATGACTCGATCGGTTGTTGGTGTTTTTGTTTGCAGTCACGGAGGTAATGATATTAACATAACACGAATATTGGAAGAGCTCCGACAAGTCGTGACTCAGCCTTTAATGGACCAAGACAGCGCTTTGGTGCTAAACGCTGGGGTTCACCTGTTAAAGAGCACAAGCTTTAGAAATTATCAGAAGATCATCAAAGGTTTTGTTCGACTTTTAAGGGATAATTACCGAGGAAAGGTGGTATGGAAGACAATACCCTCCCTCGGCAAACAGACCGAGTTGTACACTGGTTGTTCCCGACGCTTTCACACTGAACAGGTAATGAAAACTGGTAAAGTTAGTAAAAACTAGTATAACTAGTAAAGCTAGTTATAATTTCATTTAGGGAACACGAGACAAAACAAAATGAACCAATCGGGACTCGATACAAAGCTACAGAACCGGTACCAAGCGCGGGAAAACACGAAACCGGTGCCAAGCTCAGAAAAAAACACAACTGGCACAAATAAAAGAGCGGGAAGAACTGCAACCGGCGCGGTGCCAAGCGCGGGAACCATGCGACCGGTGCTAAGCGCGAGAAAACATGCAACCGGTGTCAAGTGCGGGAAACATGTAACTGTCACAAAGAGCGGGAAAAATTGCAACCGGCGCGGTGCCAGCGGGGAAAGGACGGTAAGGGGAAAAGAGGAAAAAAAGCGCGAAAAAAACGCAACCGGTGTCAAGCTCGGGAAACACACAACTGACACAAAGAGCGGGAAAACCTGCAACCGGCGCGGCGCCTAGCGCGGGAGACATGCAACCGGTGTTGAGCGCAGAAAAACATGCAACCGGTGTCAAGCGCGGGAAATATGCAACCGGTGCAGAGAGCGGGAAAAACTGCAATCGGTGTCAAGTGCGGCAACCATGCAACGGGTGACAAGGGGGGGGGGGGGGGCAAAACATGCAACCGGCGCCGAGCTCGGCAAAATCCCCTCCCTTTTCTTCTTTTTCCCCTCTTCTCCTTTACCAAACGCTAGACTCTCAACTTCATGCTTACTGTTTTTTTTTTCTTTGCAGAGAATCAAATTGTTCAACGCCTATGCATTGAAGAAAATGTGTGAAGCTGGTATCCCTGTGCTGGACGTGTATCAAATCAGTGCGGCATACCCCCAAGGCACTATTGACGACATTCATTATCCACACTCTGTGTTCTACCCGGCAGAGGACGCCCTGGAGAGATACTTTACCACGTAACCTCTGTCGCGTTGCCATTCTAATGGCCAATAATACTTGACTGTAAAACAGGGCTCGACAGTTTCAAACATTGCGTTTATAACTGCTGATTCATCGTTTTCGACGACGTTTTAGGAAAGGTTAAAAACATTATAGTTCTGCAAGTCCAACACCTATGCAACTATAGCGAAAAATCTCTTAAGCATGCCCTCTAATTTCAGCCCTCAAATTCCTCCAACACCCCCCCCCCCCCGACCCTCCTCCAACCCTCTACAAGACGGCAAACGAATACAACTTGCATTGTAAACAGGGTATTCATCAACTGCATTTTTTTGTTAATTTTTGGAAGAGATGTGTTATTAAACAAAAATAAACATTAGACAGTTTATTACATCTTATATAGCTTACATCTATTACTTTTCATGTGCTTAGCTGATTCATTAATTTCTGTAGTGCTATAAAAACTAGCTGATTCATTAATTTCGCTTTCTTCTCGCGCGAAAGTGAAACAGAAAAAAAAAGAATAATTACTGTAATCTTCTTTTATTGCGCAGCTCAAATGATATTCAGTGGCTTTAGCTAATAATTTTGCAGTGCTGTATTCTTATTTTAGAACAACGTTATTTTATCGCCTGGCAAAGATTTTGCCTTCAGCTTTACCTGGTACACACAAAAAGAGGTTTGCTTAACTTTTACATAGATTCGTTCACCTCTAAAACCCTTCGTTGACTGTAGAGTCTATACCTGCCAACTCTCACGCCTTGGGCATGAGTCTCAAGCCTTCGAGTTGAAAACTTCGATCTCACGCCAACTCACGCTTACCAACCAATTTCTCACGCCTAGTCGAAAAATGTGAGTTTTTGCAACCAAAAACGACACATTTTGGAAAAAAAAATGTAATCTCAAACCAGTGTGAGAAAATAAAACTCCATGTAAAATGAGTTAATGGCGATACCTTCCCCGAAATGACAGAGTTTTGACGAAAAAAAGCATTGGGAACGAGGTCGTGTTTAGCAAAACATGTCCACGTACTGGGATCGGTCCGGAGATGTTCGGAACGTCTTCGGAATATTTTGGACGTCTTCGGAAAACTTCGGACATTGTGGTATCGTCTTCGGAAATCCTGGCACTCTCAGGATAAAAATCTCACGCCTTTGACCCAGGAAAAGTTGGCAGGTATAAGAGTCTGTGTTGCTCCCGTATTAGCAGAGCTCAGTTAACTCCTTTTTACGTGATAAGTAGTATTTCTACTACTTTCCCCTGGATGAAATGCTAGTCCCCGCAGGGTTACCCCCAGCGTTTAACTATAATTACACCTGGTTTGTCCAAGACAGAAACACGATGACCCCACCCAGGGCTCGACCCGAACAGTTAAATCCCGAGTCCAGACATGTACTGACCATTAGGACACTGCTTGAGTTACAAATGGTTTGAATAAGTGTTTTATTATAACAAAAACTCGCCTAGAGAAACAAAGCGAGACTAATGAATACCTGCGCTAGCAGCTTGACCTGTTTCATGACACCATTTTACATGTGTGGCAATTGTTCAAGCGAGCCATGCATGAAAAATGAATAACACGAGATAGAATCACAAGTTCACGCCTTCCAGAAACGAGCCACTCAAAACGGAATTCAAAGGAAATAATTGTGAAGATCTTTGAAGCGACAGTTGTAAGTACGTTCTATTATTTTATACGTAAAAACAACAGAAACCATGAAAATTGTCTTTCTTGAGGTCTCAAAACATAATGTTGCTATGAATATTTGAATACAACATCGTTTCGGCGTAGCAAATGTGAAAAACAATATTGTCGTACTGAAGAATACAACATTAGTCAACCAGAACATAAAATGGAGACTCATGTCAAACCATTTACTTAGAAAGCTTTCACCGTTTTCGGCCCCAAGCTGAAAATTTTAATACTCCTTCCAGATTGCTATATTCTTCTCTTAATACACGTTTTAAAAATTTGGATTTACATCTTGACCCTATCACTTAGTTGATGGCCATCACCTGTTTGAGGTTTGTGGACAAGCTATTGATATAAATAGAATAGAATAACGAGAATGTAGACAAAACAAGAAAACAATGATAAATTTTTAAGGCATGCATAAGAGTTGTCAGAGTGAGGACCTCGATTTAGAAGCGAAAGGCACAATAAGTGTCAGTCCTGAGGCCCCAGTCCTGCACAGTTTAATGTGACAAATATGGTCTTACTGTATCAAGATCGAACAACAAACACAGTGTGGAAACCATTATTACTGTGCCGGTTAACCTGTCAAATGGTTGACAATAACCAAAGGTCGGGCATGAAGGGTTTCTTTTAGGGGAAAATGTGTAACCTGGGTTGAACTCGGTGAATCCTAAAACAGTGTGACCATGTTGATGTACTTGGAAAAGTATGTGATTAAATTTATTATCTTTTCAATTTCATCTACAGAGTTTCCCCAGGAACTGGAATCTGTGTCAGAACAAGAAAGGGGATCTTAAATCTTCTGCAATCAGCACCTTTAATGTCTCCGCGGCCTTAATTAACATAAACCAGTTTTAAGGAACTTTGAAATGTCTGTTCTACTGGCATTTTGCAATGACTTCCCTGTCAATAATTACTCTTATCTATTTTATTTTGTGTTCGGAAGCTAAAAAATCCTTCGAAAATGAAAGGTTGAACTACAGAAAAAATGTCGTGGATTTCAAGCTGGCCTGGTGCCAAACGCGCTTGCACAGATACGACTGGAAAGACGTGATTGGTCATTGCTTAAAGGACGTGCCGTGGGGCGCAGCACCGCTGGACGGGAAGTTTCAAACGCGGGCTAGCAAAAGCTATGTCAAACACATCGACATTAAACCTGCGGGATTCTTTAGCAAGATTTATATTCAGTCTGTTTCGGTGGATAACCTTAATAAGACTTTTGGAGGAGACTCCTGGCGGGTAGACATTCATGGCCCGTCTAATGTGGCCGCTACAGTATACGACAAAAACAATGGATTGTACGAGGCTGTGTTTCTAATAGAGGAGTCTGGGCTCTATACGGCAGAAATCGTCCTGGATTATTCGTTGTGCGAGGGATTCAAAGATCCACCTTTAGACTGGTTCATCAGAGGTAATACAAGCGAAAATCGTGCGTTATATTTTTTCTGTATGTAAAACTTTATTTGTTTTATGAACTCAATATGGCTATCTCTCTCCCCAGGCTGTCGTCACGGTTCATTTCAGCCTCAGGGGAGCCTGGGTAACAGGAATCACGATTTCTTGCAGGAGCCTCTGGGAGGAGGAAGAATCACGTTTACTGTTCCTACGTCATCAGTGATGATAGCTAAGGGTGAGATTACATCTTGATGCTTCAACATAAAGTATCACTATGTAACCAAATAACTGTCGAAAAAGTCCAGTATCTATTAGGCCTTTCTCGATTATGCTAGCATTTTTTTCGGCATTTTTGGGGAAAACGAGCATTTTTTTCGTGTTTTCTTCAAAAAAGAATTGCTAGCATTTTCTGTCACTTTTCAAGACTGTGATCCAGATTTTCAGCACTCAGAACTCAGAAGGATAAATAATCCTAAAGTTTCACAATTTTGATTACATATTTATTGTTTTCTGTCTGTTTCGACTGTTTTATGCGTTTGTTATTTGTATTGTGTTGTGTTACTTTGTGTGTGTTTTTTTATTTTTTATTTTTTTTATAAACAAACAATTATTAAGTATCACCTGTTGTTGATATGAGCATATAATGTGAAAGTTTGTACGTTTTTTTGAAATAAAATAAAGCATTTTTGGAAATCAAGTGGCATTTTTTAAGAAAATCAGGCATTATTTTAGCATTTTTTTGGCTTTATGCGAGAATTTCTAGTAGCATGCCAGTTTTACTAGCATAATCGAGAAAGGCCTAGTATCTATGCATCTACTTTAGTTATTTATTTACGTTTGACCCTCGGCTTAGCCGAAATTTTCATAGCAAAACAACTGCTTGCAATTGGCTTCTAATGTTTGGAAATATGTTGGTCTCAAAGTTCACTTCGCTTCTGGGAACAGAATCTGTCTAGAGAGAAGTGTCTGTGCATACTTTTTTTGCACCATCCGGACTTTTATAAATAACATTTCACATGTGAGCTTTGGCTATTGTTAACCACGTATAAAAGTTTAAACATAACCGAATGTACCAATGTTTTTATCTGTATGTTGTTTAGAACTCAACGCTTTCAAAGCAGTAAGCCAAACTGCCTGCCGGGAGAAGTGTAACCTGTTGGTAGATGGATACGGAGCCTGGGTAGGAGAGCAATGGCGGCCATATCAAACAGGTAATAACAACACGAGAAAAATAACTAACAAAGTCACCAACCTCATTTCCAGGTCTACTCCGTTCCAAGATGGCCGCTGGCCGCCATTTTGAAAACTCGTCGCCGAGATGACCCCGAGGACGAGGTTGGTACGTCACAAGTTGGTGAATGACTGCTCCACCAAAACCAAGAAAAATACAAGTTTAGCAAAACAAGTGTTAAGACTTAAGAGACTTTGCTTTTCTTTCTCTAACCAGGTTCTTCCATTAGCCTCGGTAGATCCGGACATCAACAAGGCCGCGGTGTATTATGGGTTTACGGCGACTCTCTTAACCGCTACTTCTACGAGTCTATCCTGAAACGACCTCTATGTTGGCAAGTGTTCCGCGCCTGTTATCACACAATGCTGTGGGTGTATGTATTAACACAGTCCGCTAAAAACGAAATGAATTTGATGTTTGGACGGAAACCCATCAACATTCCCAGGATCCTTTACGAACTGCAGAGCGTTGTCACGCGCTCTGATATGGACCAGGACAGCGCGCTGATCCTGAACGCGGGCGTGCATCTACTGAAGAGCGCTAGTTTTTACAATTATCAAAAAGTGATCAATGGATTTATTAGCGTGCTGAAGCGATATTACCGAGGAACGGTTATCTGGAAGAGTACCACTGCAATCCACGATCAGAGAGAGTTGTACAGCGGCTGCTTCAGGCGATTTCACACGGAGCAGGTGAGATTAGATTAATCGTAGATTGTTTTTCAGGTAAGCGCAATGATTGGTGAGTAGGATGCGCTTACAGTGAAATCCCGATTCACATGGCAACCAAATGATTCGCAACCCTTAATTTGGGGAGGGTGGTGGTGAAATGGCTGTCGCGATCCGCATCGAGATGTCCCGGTTTGAGCCCTGGCCGGGGACTTTGTGTTGTGCTCTTGCGCAAGACACTTGACTCTTACCGTACAGGTGCCTCTCTTCACCCAGCAGTACCAGTGGCATGCAATAACTTGCATCCATTCTACTGCTATGAGGGCTATACATTACAAAACCCCAAATCGGTTCATGCTGCAAAAGTCTGAGTTAATCCCCGGCAGCGATGACAAAGCTATCGATTTGGCTCCCCCTTTCGAATACAAATATTCCTCCGAGATAAGAAAAGCCTGTAATTTCAGTACCTGCGTGATTTGAGAGCCAGAAACAGTCTGATATGCTAACTTTTTGCGGACACAATTTCGATCAGACATTCTTTTGTTTAGTGTTCGTCTATTTTACCTATTTCATCAATTCTGAACAATTATTCATTATCTTAACACTCAATATGCTGTTTTATTTTTAGCGTATACAGCTCTTTAACGCTTATGCTAACTGGGCGATGTGCAAGGCTGGCTACATAGTGCTGGATGTGTACCCAGTTACTAGCTCCTACCCTGGAGGGACCTTGGATGGCGTGCACTTTAGAGATTCAGTGTTTTATCCCGCAGCAGACGCAGTGGAGAAATTTTTCCAAACTTAACAAAAGCTTGTGTTGGATCCAAGCAAAGTCCCATTATAATAAAAAAGATTCCGTCACGCGAGGACTTGATCATAGCGTGGAGTGCAATGCAAGTGAATTTGTCACGCTTCCCGCGTGATCACGCAACAGAAGTTACAAATTAACGAAAGTATGATACGAATCCTTGACTTATTTTTATAAAATATGGATTGATATACGATGGAAATAGCTAAAAATGTTCCGTTACATAACTAAAACTGTTCCGTCACATGATCATAGCATCGAGTGCAAAGAAAGTGAATTTGTCACGTTTCCCGCGCAATCACGCAACAGAGGAAATTTAAATTACATGTCAACCAAAGTAAGATACGAGCCTTGTCTTTTTATTTTAGAAAAAAAAAATGGTTTGACAAAGGATGAAAATAACTAAAAACTGTTCTCGACAAGATGTTATTTTCCTGTGATGTTAGTTCCTGTTCGTCTTCATTTGAGTGGATTTTCGTTACAAGGAAGGAGGAAAGTTAAAAATAAATATGAGTTAAGTTCAGACAAAACCAAAGGGTTTGTGATTGACAATAAAGAAAAAGCTGGCTCCACGTGTTTTTTTTTTTTATTTCTTTATTATTTCTATTGTACCCTCTGCATATAATTATCCATGTCTCAAGCTTGCTAAATTGACATCACCTCTACATATGTATAATTTTCATATTATATGTTCGTTAATTTCTATTTTGTTAAAATTGAAATGCGATACGTTGTATCTTGCCAAAATATAATAGACTAACGTATTAAAATAATAAAATCCTTCAACAAGCCCTATTATCTCTAGCCTTCTACACAGTCGCTCTTTAGGTTTGTCACGTAATCTTTCCTTTAAGGGGAAAAGAGTTGCGTGACGATTGCGTGACGAGTCCTAAGAGGGTCAGCCTTGGAGGCTACATAATCACAGCCCAGCCCTTACCCCAAACCTCCCCCTCCCCTCCCAGAGCACGCTAATAATTTTAAAAGTGTGTTTTTTCTGAAGTTTGAAGAAAACGTCATCAAACTATAAAAAAGAAGAAGTTGAGTGAAAAAAAACCAAAGAAGCCCAAGACACAGACCAACCAAACCACCCCGGCGATTGTTTTGTTTTAGTTTGATTGGCTAAGAAATGCGAGTTTTTAGCCTCCTGAGGTAGTAATGCAAAACCAAAGCAAACGCAATTTACCTTCGACACTCAAGTGAAAACCGCTCTAAGATCACCAAAAGTAAACCATGCATATGACGTTACAGTTGATAAAGAATTAACGGACCCGCTGTATACCCCAGCTGAAAAATGACGAGTTTTAAAATTTACTGATAGCTACAATACTAACTGATTGCTGAGAAATCACCGAAAATTTAACTTATAACTGAGTACTCATTACATCACTCCCATCCAGACCCTTTGGTAGGAGTGGGGTGGGGGGGAGGGGTCTTGAACCGAGAATTTTTTAGTTCACCACGTTATAACTAAAAACTAAAACATCCTATGGATCTATACTGCAAGCAGTTCTACCTTATCTTTAGTATTTCTCTAGAATAAGGCTATATAAACTCCATATATTAATAAGCTATAGTCTTTTGCACAGTATAAAATTGCGTGACATAAATCATATGCTCATTGAAATACGTCACGCCAGTCACGGTGTAACTACTGCAAGCTTTTGACAAAGTAAACTTTAGAGTGCGTACACAAACACACTCAAGAAAATGCTGCAAAACAAGATGGTGACGGTCACCTCAGTAAAACAGCCTTCGGCTTTCACTTCTGGCTTGGGTGCTTGTACTGTGGTGGGAGCCTCTCCACTCACTAACTTGTCAGGGTATCGCCGCAACATGTCCAGAACAACGCCATTGGTCCAGCCAAACCCGACCTGAATGCTGTACTCACCCCCTCCCCCTGGGGCGCCATGCACGCTCACGTTGAACTTCTCAAACATGTGTCCTGTAGAACTCCAGGCCTTGTAGTTAGTAGAGACCCAATTCTGTGCGAATTTCAAGGCTTCTTGTTTCAGCTCTTCACTGCTGGACTGAGCAAGACCTTCTATGAGCATGTGCTGCAACGGGGGCCAGGCATTTGGGAAATCCCACTGCTGACCGGATGACGCTAGGGAAGTCGGAAATCCCCCTGGGTAATCGAGAACTTTGAGTCGCTTTAGCGTGCGGAGAACAAGGCTTTCTCTTGTCGTGTTGCCCTGATGAACTCCAGCCCAGAGCGGTACCACACTTGAAGCGTAAAAATAATGCCTTTTCTGTTTTGATTGTCGATCATAATCGAGCCACAACCCCATTTGATTATCCCACAGAACTGCCTCGATAGCAGCCAGTCGCGCCTCTGAGAAATTCTTGTACTGATCTGCCTTAGCTGTGTTCCCGGCCATGCGAAAGAACTTCTCTAGAAGTTTTTCGTTGAGGTAGAGGACACTGTTCAAATCCGTTGGTACAATTTGCCTTGTCCGGGTGCTACTTAGGGACCCCTCCCCTGAACTCGTACGGTTAAACCACCGGGTAGAAAAATCCCAACCACTCTCTGCAGCGGAAGCTATGTCTTGGTACAAAGCTGGCCTGGCGTCTTCGGGTACTTCTTGAGCTGTATGAAAATCTTCATAGTAAGACTCAGGCCTTGGGGTGTCCATATTAGCTGCGTAGATCGACAGGTTGTATTTCCCAGACGAGACCTCAACTTCAACAGCGCGATTATCCTTCCAGAAAGTGTATTCTTTCTCAAGGTCATCTAAAATTGACTTCACGTACTCTTGGTCGCCAGTGTAATTGAGATAAAGGTCTACAATTGGGATCAAAAATGGAGGTTGACTTCGGTTCGTGTAGTATATCCGACCGCCGTTCGGAACGAACCCATAGGTCTGCACCAACTGAATGAAGTTGTCAATCATTCCTTTGACGGTGTCCTTCATGCCGCAAACGAGCAAACCGTCTACGACCCAATACGAGTCCCAGTAATAATATTCGCGAAATCGTCCACCGGGGACAATAAATGGATTCTTAACCAAAATCAGGGAAGATCGGGCAGGGTTTTGGCGTGCTTCATCGCTGATCTTCCTTCCCAGCTTCTTCCATAATCCATTGAGCTTTGAGGCGAAATTCTTCAGATTAGCGTCCTTTATACGGTCAATAAACTCGGGATTTTCTTTCCAATCGGGCGGGGACCACTCCTCCAAATCGTGTCCTACGGGATAGAAATTTTCCTTCACGAAGTTGATCACTTGTTCCTTGGAAGTATTTTGTTGTGGAAGAGCTTGGAAAGCCTTTAAAACATCCGCTGCATCCTTCTGGAGTCTCATGTCAACAAACGTCTTGGAATCGTTAAAAATACGGGCCATTTGAACCGTGTCTAGAAGTTTTCCATGACAAAAGATCTCACTGCTACACGCATACTTCTCGGCTGTTACTTGATTTATGGTAAGGACAAGAATAAACGGCACAAGGCAAAGTACACACTTGTACACCTCCATTTTGCAATTTGATGGCTGAAAGAAACCTCGCGTGATATTTGCCAGATGTTGTCAATGTAATTTAATTTCACCCCGATTTTATTACACTAGCGTGACCGTGAGGTCACTGCGATCCAACATACCTTGCATTTCAGCTGTAATCCCAAGTAGATCGTTTCACGCGTTGGATATATTTTGTGTAAAATAAGTTTTTTGGGGGAAATTTTTCGAAAAATTTTTCGGGCCCGGCGTTCTTTTTGTAAAAAATTTTTTTTTTTAATTATTTTTTAAAAAATTAAATTTATACCCCTTTTTTTTTTTTTACCAACCAAACTATTTTGAATCTGATTTGCACACAGTGTTTGTTTTAATTCTAATTAAAGTTTAAGTATCACGTGGTCATACTTCTTAGAGAAGCTGACTGTGCTCTCTACTTTTCTAATCCGGTCCTAGAGGATTTTCCTGAGTTTGTAATAAGGCGGGAAAAGTAAAAAAAAAAAAAACTTTTAAAATTAGAGTAGTGTTGAAGTGAATTTCTCATGTGTTAAACTTCTTGATACCTAGAAAAAACGACAAATGAACTTCACTGTTAAAGTTCAAAAAAATAAACAAATCAGGGAACAAATTGAACAAATTTTGTGACGTCTTCTCATGTTCCTCTTTGATTCTGCATTTCCGGTTCCGGTTGCGCTGAAAATCTGTGCATGCGCAGATGTGTGTTATGGGTTCGTACTCGTGGCAATATGGCGGACGGTGAACCCAATACCGAGATTGCCGAAAATCCTCAAGATTTAACAATTACTGAGGACCAGAACACCTCTATTGAGGTGGAAGGAGCTCAAGAAAAAGAAACCAAAGAAGAACCTTACAATTATGGCTATTCCTTACCAGAATATTACAAACTTTGTCTGCAGTACTACCACAAAGGTAAGTCTCTTCAGACCGGGAACTTCGACATTTCAGCACAGCATAAGTTCAATTAGTTTATTCTGATTGTTAATAACTTCTTAAATAGGTTTAGATTTCAACAAAGTATTTCGATGAAGCAATTTATTGATTCTCTGTTTTTGTTTTTATAAAACACGTTAGCTTGAATACGGTGTAAACTACATTGTACATGTAAGCTTATTGAAATGCGCGTACGATAGGCTTACAGTATATTACGTAAAAGGAATTTTCAGGGAAATGATTACGTGTATGTACTGTAACTTCGCTGTCACGAAAAGATTTGAGTTGCCCTGAATCTTTGGGTTTCAACTGTCTTAATTACTAATTCTCGTTAATCTTGTTTGGCTTGTTTTTCTTGTTTTCTGGACGTCTGTGTCTGTGACAGAGGTTTCTCTGAGCTGAGCTAGCATTTTAATTTGTCCAGAATTGTACGTAGCTATGAGAAAAATTCTTCAATAATTCATTATGAAAGCAGAATAGCCTTTTTGGGTCTTTTGTACTGCATTAGTGACGCTGTCAAACTAGGGGTACCTCTATGAAATGAGATGTCACAATACCTTATTATAGGAAGTTAACCTTTGTTAATTAAATCAAAAATAATTTTTTTATTTCGAAATTCTTATTTTAAGACACTATCCCAAAGTTTGAACCATATCAAGAAAAAACTCGCAATTTTATAAGGCCTGAAAGTTGCGCTATTTTGCCCTCAAAATTTCCTTCAAATCGCACGGTCAAAATGGGCGATGACGTATTGTTGTGGACAAGATCTTGGAATCAAATGGCGGAAAGAGGGAAACTAAGGTAAACTGCGAAGAGGAGAAAGATATTGCGTGGCTGGTGCCCCAAATAGTCTAAGTTGTGCAAATTCCCTTAGTTACCTTGTTATTAGCGACTAAAGCGTGATCAAGCTGTCCACAACAATACGTCACAAGCGCATAAACTCGCCCCAGTCTTCTGGACATTTTTAAACAGAAAATAAGGCTTTTTGCAGCGCCGAAATCACGACCAAATTTTATTTTTTAAGAGTTAAAACTTTGCAGTTGTTGCCAACGAGACAGCCGAGCCAAGAGGGAGGCTGTCGAGGCGGCAGAATCATAGAGCCGTGTGCGTATGAGTGTATAGGCAGAGAAAATCTTAAGTTCTGCGTAAGGGACTTTTTTTTACCATATTTGGGTGTAAGTAAACCCCATATTTGGGTTGTATTGTTCTTCCCAACTGGTTCCCAGTCTCTCACTCCTTGCTAGAGAGCAAATGTCCAAAATGGCGCAATGCGGCCGCGTTAAAATTTTCAATGTGGTCATTCATCCCTTTACCGATCAATACACCTTTAGGGAAATAAATCGAAAGAGAATACCCTACAGAATATCGACCGCCGAAAAAATGAACACAAGGTCTTAAAGCGAGAAATAATGTTTGATGGAGTACGACGAGAGAGAAGAAATTAAAGCGGCTTTGACTCATAATGAAAGAAGCTAAGTCGGGTAAATGCTACCTTTTAGTGTTATTGTTTTTATATTTTGACCGATGATTTATTCCAAATCAAATACCGTTTATATTTATTTGGCACGCATTTTCGCTCCGCGTAGGAATAACATCAATACAAAGCGACGCTCACTTAAGCATAACAGCTCTTATTAAAACGGCATCGACGCAAGCATAAGCACAAGCACAAGCACAAGGATCAAAATTTTCCTTTTTTGTGCTTGCGTTCGTGTGAAAACAAACATCGCATAAGCACAAGAAAAGTGTTTACGTCTAGCCGTGTCTAGCCAATTGAAGTACTAGTTCCAGCATTTGAACAAAGCGGTTGATTTTGATAAACGTTTTACGAGAATGTTCGGAGAAGTGTAGACAAAAAAACAAAAAGGCCCAGGCGCGGACTTGAGTAGCGAAAAAAACGGAGACGAATGCTTTCTTTAAAAATATTTATAATCCCAAATGTTTATTAGTCGCTTTCACTTTCTTCGTCACACGAGTAGAGGAGAGATAGTTTCTGCCACAATATTTGCAGGGAGAACGGAGTCGAGAACGAAGCCTCTAACTAAACATATATTCTTATGCTAACGTGCTTGTGCTTATGTCAACGTTCGTTTTCACTTGGCACGAACTACTTATCTGCTGGTTTGTCTGCGCTGTGTTGCGTCGCAGTGAAAACCAGGCTAAAATTCGATGTCAACGCACAGAAGTAAACGTTTTTTGCTTTAACAGCAAATGTAATGTTAACTTGAATAAAAGTTTTTTTCCAAATAATCCTTGACCGTTCAAGTTTTTTTTCTCTCAATTTGCGTGAATGACACTCGACGAAAATACCCGTGGTACTTCTAACTGAAAATTATATTTAAAAAAGCACTAGCAGTTTTATTTTGGGACTTGATTATAAGAAGTTGAAATGCAAAATGAGATACCACGTTGTATTAAAAAAAGTGATCCTCATATGCATTGAATAAGTAAAAGAAAGATTGTAAGAGTTATCAATTTCCCCGTGCCTGCGTAGCAGAATCTGTGTACGTTTTTTAGTGTGTTTAAAAAAGTGCGCGATCGCGAGAATACGCGCGCTGGAAACTACAGCGCCTGCTACGCAGGCTATCAAGCCTGTGTCATTATGAACACCAGAGAAATAGCATTTTATTCGCATATTACCTAAAATACAATTTACCATATTTTGTCAATCAAATATAGTTCTATCAAAAACCATTCAATATCTTTTCAGAACAAAATGAGTATTCGCTCGTTGGCACTTACCGAAGGTACAACTAGTTTTATTAACATATTGAAGGATAAAATTGTACAAAAGAAATTCGCTTCATATGCACTTTAAGTGAATTAACGCAACAAATAGCGCGAATTAAGAAGAAGTTACTTCCCAATAAAGGAAATGAGGCAAAAGATGGGGTAACATTTCCATAGAAGGAAACAAGAAAACACAAAAGAAAAAACTTGTTGAGACAACAGGCAAAAGTTTATTTTAACACTAGATGTATAATCCTAAATGCAGGGGGAATCAAAGGAACTGAACGCCTGAGCATTCTCACAGGGCAGTGAAGGAGATCCACCCGATGAAATAATGCCCCAGGAGCCAAAACTGCTGGACGTAAGAGAAGGGCCCAAAATAATGGAAATAATGCTCCACTTAGTTAACGGCGCGGAAAAACGTAACAAAAAAACGGACGAAAAACGTGAAGAAATCGTATCATGAAGCGTAATTTCCTATTATAAGGTATTGCTATCCATACATTTAATAACTTAAAAATGTTGAATGGCAGTTCCTGGGAACATCCTAACAGTGCCTTTTTTTAATGTGTTTGTTGTACCGCGCGCATTAGTGATGCTGTCAAACAGGGGTACCTGTGATAAAATTGGGATTTCACAATACCTTATTATAGGAAATTAACGCTTGTGTTAATTAAGTATTTGAAATTAACGCAACTTAAATTAACGCGAATTAAAAGAGAAGTTACTTCCCAATAAAGGAAATTAGCGCAAAAGATGGGGTAACATTTCAATAAATATGAAGGAAATTAACATGACAAACACAAAAGAAACAACTTGTTGAGACAACAGGAAAAAGTTTATTTCAACACTAGATGTATAATCCTAAATGCAGGGGTTTAAGCAAAGGAATCTGAGCGCCTTGAGCGTTCTTCACAGGGTCAGTGATACTGGCAGATTTCCACCCTGATGAAATAATGCCTTTTCCTAGGAGCCAAAACCGTCTGGACTGTATCGAGAATTGGGCCCAAAATAATGGAAATTAATGCTCCACTTAATTAACGGCGCGGAAATTAACGTTAACAAAAATTAACGCGACTGAAATTAACGTGAATTTTTGAAATTTTCGTTAATTTCATGAAGCGTTAATTTCCTATTATAAGGTGTTGCTATCCATACATTTATATGTCAGTGAAATCCAGTCACTGCAGTGTCGAGTCATTACTTCATATTCTGAAGTCACTGATTTCTTTTTAGCAGATAAATCAAGATCAATCTTGATTTATCTGCTAAAAAGAAATCAGTGACTTCAGAATATGTACGAAGTCAATAAAATGGTAAGAGTTCTCAGATCTTATAAAAGTTATGAGTTTTTCAGGTCGTAATGGAAGAGGGTAGTGTGCGAACAAAATATCCCATTACTGTGAAAGATCTATTTAGGGCCTGTTTACATGATTTCAAAATGACTTGCATTCCAGAATCTGCATTCTGCATTCACATTGTCATGACAGAGTTGATGGCGCATGTTTAACGCAAACATGTTATTGTACCCAGTAATGGCAGTATGTGCAATTTTAACAAGCAGTTTGATCATAGGGCTGCTTCTCTGCTTCTTTTGCTCTGAATTTAAACTGTGGTCTCGGTTTACAATTTCATGAGATGTGATTTCATCTCAGAAGGAAATTCGTTCTGTGTTTACGTGATACCAGAATGAAATGATAACCGGAATGAATGACTTGACTTTCGTCTTGGTATCATGTAAACAGATAAATATAGATTACTTCATAGAAAGTGCGCCGTACGGATTGATATTCACGAGTTGCAAAACTTTGGAAAACAAACGAGTGAGCGTAGCGAACGAGTGAGTTTTCCAAAGTTTTGCAACGAGTGAATATAAATCCGTACAAAGCACTTTCTATGCTGTAATTTGTTTATTATATTTATAACGAGAATTCAACCATTGAACACTTGACGCCGATTTTTCCAGTTTATACCAATTGACATACAACAGCTGCAGTTAACGGCGCGAGAAAACTTGAAAGCTGCAAATGCACATAGCTTTACAAGCGAATTCGCTATTTCAATAATAAACATGTAAAAAAGAAAAATTACTGGCGACAAACTCTCCCAGACAAAAACTTTATTTAAATAAACAAACTGCGTTACATTTACGTTAAAAACTTCGTATCGCATTGAGGAAACCTAGCCACAAGCGAATAAACTACTGGCGAATCAACTGGCGAATTGTGAACAAATTGTGATAACACAAGGAGTCGGTTAATTAAACAATAATTACGACGTAAATCCAAATTAAAAATGCAATTTACTTAACCAAGACGATCCCAAAAGTGGCTGAATATTCTTAGAATGTCCGCGGATGTGTTGTAAGTTCCGATGAAAGTCTTTTCTTCGCTTTCACTTATCGACACTTCGCCTTCGCCTTCGCTTGTCTTCACTTCGCCTTTGAAGAATGATTTTTATCACTGCTGTATTCTCTCTTTAGGTTTTGCTTAGCGTGTTTCTGTTGGCTTGCATTAAGTTCTTAAAAGGAAACTGTAAAGGAAGAAAACGTGTAGCCATGTTTTCAAAACATAAACTGCGGTCGAGAGCAAACGGCCTTGCCGCTCGCTTTCTCAGCCCCGTTGGAAACCATTTGAATTCTCACGCTGTGATTGGTTCAGTCGTACTACTCTAGACGCTGATTGGTTATATTTCTCACATGTGAAGAAAGCTATACGCGAAGCTGATTGGACGTATCGCTTTTTTCACATGTGAAATATAGCAAATATAGAATTCTATTTGCAAGGTTTATTGCTTAAAATTCTCGCTATATATATAATAAAGAGAAGTATATGGGGTATTGAGGAGCAGGAGGATTTATTATTAATTTTATTACCCTATTTGGTTCAATTAAGCGCCCTGGGCGCTTATTAAACTTTTGGACCTTGAGAGTGGGTGCTTATTTGAGGTGGGCGCTTATTCAAGGCTGGGTGCTTATTAAATTTTTCCCATTTTCAGCAAGTAGAAAATTGAAGTTGAAGATGTGCCAAAGCAGAATTTTAATTGTTCATGGAAGTTTCTGTAAAAAAAACTTACAAAAGACTAAGAAAACTCGGTCTTTGGGGAAGTCTCTTACTAGTACTTAGTCAGTTTCAAACAAATTGTCACTAAGGTCAATAAGCTAACTCTCTAGCGCTGCCTCCTGGATCTTTGGGGAGAAACAAAAAGAATCAGTAGTAATTATTGGTTTTTACTTTGGTCTGTAAATTTTATGCGTTCTTTTGTTGCAGAAAAGCAAATAATAAAACTGACGTATGATGATAAAGTTCAACTGACAGCTTATTGGAAACAAATTTCTAGTGGAGCTTATGACCCTGAAAAGTATCCAGATGTTGGGTATTTTGATGTTATTGGTAATGACAGAAGGTAAAATGTTATACGTACTGTTGGTCCTTTTTTGTGTCGCATGGTTTTTGTTAGGGCTGCAATTGTGCCACTACATGTATATGTTGTGGTTTAATTTTATCTATGGTTTAAAATTTTTGAAACCAGTTTGATTTTCATTTCCCTTTGTTTCAGATTATGATAATGAACATAAGACAATGAAAAATAAAAATCAAGCTGGTTTGAAAAATTTTAAACCAAATATAAAATTGAACCACAACATATACGACAACTAAGAAACATGATATGTGCTATTTTTTACTACCTAAATTATGTTGGTAACTCAGTTTTTTCCACTTAATCAGCAGCAAAAACTTATTTGCAAAGTGAAGTTCTCAGGAACCGCATGTTTTTGCTTGTGGTCGTGCAAGGCTGCGTCACTCGACAACTAATTGTTGCACATCTGATCGGAAATGAAGCAGAATTGAATTTCCTTGTCCCTCAGTTTAATTAATCACTATTGAGGGCTTTGACGTAGGTAAAAGTCATTAAAAACAGTAATTTCTGAATGGAGATGAAGAATATTTTATTGTTTCATGAAACTGCGATATTTTGTTCAAAATAGCGATATTCGTATCTTGACAAAAGGTATCTTGAGTCATCAGTGCACAAGGGTTTGGTTGCAGCCCTAGTTATCGTATGTAGGACATTACAAAGCAATCAGGGATTTCATTGTTTCCTGATGGTTCAAAAATTTTGGATTTTAAAAACAGTTACAATAACAGAGATACACTGTGTCTCTGATTGCCTGGAATAGTGAGAGATTAATCAGGAAAACTGAAAGACATAAACTCTGAAGTTCAAAACGCAACAGGAGATTGTGTTTTCCACTTCTGCCAATCATACAGTTGTAATTATGGCAACAGCAAACAAACTTTAAAAAGAGAAACAAAAACATGGATTGAAATCAACCAATCACAACTGACAGACAAGACCTTTTGAACCGGTTGAAGTGAACTTTTGTTTCTTTAAGGTCCACTTCAATGATAGACAGCAACAAAAAATTAATGTACCGGTAAACGTTGATTGGGCACAGATAGCAAAAGATGCAGTTATGTGTAGTACATGTAGTAATAGCCCTATTAATGGCTAATCACTCACTAACTGTTCAAATGGAAACTTACTAATAACTGTTCATAAATCAGAATACGTCAAGTCAGTAAATAATAATAATATTACATTGCTGTGTAGCGCTTTGTTCAAGGTACTAAAAAAAATTTTCTTTAAAAGTGCTAATTTTTTTTCTTGTTTTGCAAACCTTTTCGGGAATGTCCTTTTCATTAGTCACAAGTTCAATGGTTTTGAACTTTGCAGAATTTTGAGACTGATTAAGGTCATTCCTGAAATGTTTCGCATTTTAACATTTTAGCACTTTAACTTAAAGAAAAATTAAAACATTTTTATAGTAAGTCAAGTCAGTGCCTATTGTTATAATGAGTGAACAAACTGGTTAACTTATACATCTGTATGCCATGTTTGGTAATTTTCTCTGAATCAGGAGAGCATGGGAGAGTCTTGGAAACATGCAGCCAAGAGAAGCCATGAAGAAGTTCTGTTCATTACTGGGGACGTGTTCACCTGAGCTAGGCCCTTGGATGGAAGCACAACAGAAAGAGAGAGAAGAGAAAGAGAGAATAAGAAAGGAGGAGGAGGAAAGACTTAGAAGAGAAGCTGAAGAGGCAGCTGAACAAGAAAGACAAAGACTGCTGGCAGAAGATATGCGGAGAAAAGCTGAGGAAGAGGAAAGGTACAGTAATCATTTAATGTGTACACGTACCTTATTACATGAAACTTTCATGACTCGTTTATTTTGCTATTTTGAGGTACGCATATTTCACGACACTTAAATTTCACGGTTTTGTGAAAATTTTGTATTTTGAATCACTTAAATTTCGCATTTTTGAGTAAGTCATAAGGTACAATCATTTCCTTGGCAAAACTAACACAAACGCAACGGCGGGACTATATGTCTCAGTGTCAACAGGCAGTTCATGGTTGTACGTGACTTATTGTTCTTGAGTCAATTGACAACAACATCCATTTACATTCAAAATTCCTTTCATCAATGGTACTAAACTAATTCTTTCTTGATTATTGACATTATGAGGGTCACTTAATTTCCGCATCATGTTTTGTCTCGACACTTATTGTTCGCGTCACTTTTATTTCGCGATTTTTTTAAATTGCAGTACAGTACCTTTGCCATTTACATGTCCATTGATCAAATGTTATCGATATTTGAGTGCATGTAATATCGTATGATCAACGGTCAAGATGTCTGGCCAAATACATGTAAATTTTAGCTCGGCCATGCCTTGTTTCTGGCTGGTCAAATATACAGTACCGCTCAAATGTAAGTTGACAGTCCCTCGAGCCTCGACATGACATTTCTCCTAATTAAATACACAATATTAACCCCCACCCTTAAAGCGATAGCCAACTTTTCTTCTGAAGCTGTTGAAAATGTTCTTCTTGTTGCTGCTTGTTTACTTTAATAATAAAAGGAAATGCAACGTGAAATCTACATCTTTTTCAAGTTACCTGTGAAGGATAATTAACTGACTTAATTTACTTGGCAACTGCATGTAATTGTCTTTCTGAGGGCTTTCCGACTTCAGGCTGGGGTTCACAAATTGGGGGCTAAACGACCGGAAACCTTACAGGAAAGTCCATGTGTAGGACAATACAGTCAACTCTCGTTATAGCGGACACGCTCGGGGCGTCGTTTAGTGTCTGTTATAGCAAGAGTCTGTAATAGCGGGAGTCATTTCCAGTCAAACCTCTTTCACTGGGGATCTGGATTTTGTCCATAATAGCGAGTGTCCGTAATAGTGGGATGTCCGCAAGGCAAGAGTTGACTGTATTGTACTTTGTGTTAATTAATGCATTCTCTAACAAATGTTTATGGTTCTTCCATCAATTTTCAGAAGAAAACAAGAAATAATAGTACAACAGCAACAACAACAACAGGATCAGTTATTGCAGCAACAGGAACGTTTGCAACAACAACAGCAACACCAAAAACAAACTCCAGAGCAACAGGTAACATCATCATTATCATCATCAATCTTTATTGTACACAATACACTGGTCGGAATACCATAAAGTTCTAAAAGTACCGTATTTACTCAAATAAGCGCCGCGGTACTTATTAAATTTTTTGCAAATCAAGTGCGGCCCTCATTCATCATCAATCTTTATTGTACACAATACACTGGTCGGAATACCATAAAGTTCTAAAAGTACCGTATTTGTACTCAAATAAGCGCCGCGGTACTTATTAAATTTTTTGCGACTGGTCACAATATATGCCATGTCACACTGCAGCCCCAAGTTACATCATCCCCAACCAAATGTCAGAAACATATAAAGATCTAGAAGATGCAGGTTGCAATTAATCCATTAAACAGTGCCACCCAAGCACGGGGAGTAGGCATGGTTCGCACGTGGCTGGAATACTCCTTGAAAAACTGCCAAGTCTTTGAAAACTCCTTGAAAATGATTTTTTCCTTGAAAACTCCTTGTTATTGAATAAGAAGCACTTGTATTTTATAAAAAACACCTTGAATGCTTGAAACTGCAGCAAAATGAGCTCGTTTTGACAACGAAAGATTTGGGTAAATGTTTTTTTAACATCTACCATCGGTTGAGAAACGCATTTGAAGTCTCAAAAAGGTAAAGCTCTTTAAAGCGGGACAATTCAGTGTTTCTTATTCAATGTGTCGAATCAACCGCGCCTTCAATGGGGTTTCCCAAGTGAATTGTGTAGCCCCCCTCTTTGCAAATGAAACCACGAGGGAAATGCAGCTCGGAGCATGAAATTGTTTTGACTTTGGCCCTCTTTATAGTAGTCTAAAATGAATTCAAAAGGTCAAGGAGGAAACCAGTTATAATCGACAGTGGGAACTTAATTCCCAGTACAAAGTCTGGGTGACTGCATTTAAAGGTGACAGCAAAAAGGCCTTGTGCAGATGCTGAGATCGACATTTCAAACATGGGCGAGAGTGCCTTGAAATCACACACGAAAAGTAAAAGACTAAAAAACAGCAGTGGAATTGAAAGCGGACAGCCAGTGACATTTTCATCATCATTTGGTTTTGTATCATAATTATAGGACATTATTATTCAACAGATGCGCGCGCTGCCCATATATGGTCAAAATGTTAACAATATCTGTCATCCGTACATAACAGATATCCTGCGATATTCGTAGGTTGCGGAGATTCAACCGAAATCTTGTAAAGCACTGCATAATTACAGTTTTTCTATGTCCAAAATGTGTTTCGTTGACAATTTGTTGAATAATAAAACAATTATCCTGCTCAATCTTGCGGAATATCGTCTGACTTAAGCCAACTCAGCCTACAACCTCGTCGGCTAAGTATCAGGCGATATTCCGCGCGATTTCGCAGGATAATTGTTAATTATTTGCACTTAAAGTACCCCCCTCCCCCGTAATGGTATTGGTTTGTTGGCATTGCTATGTAAAATTGTGACAAAATAATTTCAGTGCATGAACAAACGGACTCCTTGAATGTTTGTTAAAAGTCCTTGAAAAGTTCTTGAATAAAAAGTTACGAAACCTGTATGAACCATGGTAGGGTAACTGGGTTACACGTAACATGATGAACTTAAGATGGTTTCCGCCCAACATTCAATTCGAGCAATACAGGCAAAAAAAAATTACCAAAAAGACCGCTAAGCATGGTATAAGTCTAAGTACAGCTAACAGATACCTGCCAAAAATTTAGCACCCAAGCTGACCCCACAAGAGAAAAATGGATTTGAAATTTTCTATATTTCAGTTTAAACGGACGTTTCTCGCCAGTTCAAAACATAATGGCGCCCGTTTTAAACATTTTTACAAGGTTTGACTTTAATTTTCTCGAGAATGCTTTAGAATTTAATTATGGGGTCACTAAGACAAATGAGTTTCGATAAGATCTTTTAAATAGTATACAAAATGTTGCCGCGGAATCCGTGTTAATACTCCCACTACAAATGTTATGTTTTTTTTTTTCTCTCTCTCGTTGATCCAGCCCAAGACATTAGCAGTGAATGGCACACCCAGATTAGCACCAGCTTCATTATGGACGCGCCCAAAAGTCCAGGAGTTTATTCAACATGTCAAGTCAGATCCGAGTTCTGTGTTAGTTGTTGGACGTGGTGAGACGATGACAGTTCGTGTACCTACACATGAAGGGGGTGAGGAAAAGATGCTTTAGTTACACGTTTGTCTCTATGTGCAAATAAAAATTTACAAACTTAAAAGGAGATTGTGTGTATAGAGATGGATAGTGGTAAAAATGAAAGGGACACTGTCCTACCAAAATATCACCCAGCTTATTTTCAATTTTATTTGAAAGTTTTAGAATTTAGAAGTGTAATTTTTATTGTAAATAGTTACTGAAAAGCCCTGTGGGGAGTATGCTATTAACGTTCTTGTCTTTTCTTTTTTTTATCGCCAAATGCTACCAAATATGCTGCTTTCTTGGTTAAAAAGATTCTATAGAGCAAAACAGAAGCAGTAGTTTCAAGATAAATTACAATATTGAAAGGATTGAAATGCGTTTCTGTTAATGAAATTTGATTTCTTGACAGGATGTCAAGAAATCAGACTCGTCATTCTTGTGACAGTTTGACCTTTCTAGCTGTTATTGTGTCTGTTTTGTTTATATTTCTTTGGTTCTAACACTTTTGGTCATAATCATGAAACCACGATATTTCAGCGGGGACAGTGTCCCGCTTTAACTTGGTAAAAAAGTGTTAAAATTCTGATCAGTCAGTACAGATAACACTTGGAAAAAAGTTCATCCGACAGAAAAAGAATCTTTGACTGACCGGTCGGACACACTACCACTTGCGTATTCAGTACTGGTAACACTTGAAAAAAAAAGTTCATCCGACAGAAAAAGAATCTTTGACTGACCGGTCGGACACACTACCACTTGCGTATCGGAGACTCGTGCGAGCTACGATACAATGTAACTAGGTTCACTTTTTTTTTCAAGCACTAGACTACGAGCAGGTCCTTCTTTTTTGGTTAGACTGTTGAGCGTGAAGCGAAAACTTGCCGCGAGTGAAAAAACGGTCGTCACAAGATTCTTACAAGATCTTGTAAGAATCTGGGACGATCACAAGATCTTTAAGGAATCCGGTCCGGCCATAAGATCTTGTAAGAATCTGGGACGGCTGTTTTTCTAGTCACGCTCTTTTTCACTTCACGATCGACAGACTAAGAAAAATGAGGGGACTATCCAAGCACCTACATATGTTAAAACCAACAGAGGCTTTGCATTCTACTAATATTCCCCCCTGCCCTCCCTCTCCCCCTAGGAACATGTCTATTCTGGGAATTCGCTACTGAATACTACGATCTGGGCTTTGGCGTCTGCTTTGAATGGTCTCAACCGCAAACCAAAAACATCACGGTCGCAGTCAACGAATCAGACGACGAGGAGTTTGCAGAAGAAGACAAATCGACTGAAAACGAGTCCAGTCCCCCCAAGCCAAGAATAGACGAGGTTCTTCCTGTCGTTCGGAGGCCTTGTAACGAGGAAGTGATTGTTGGAAGTCACATGTATCCGGGTCGCGGCGTGTATCTACTCAAGTTTGATAATTCTTATTCGCTGTTTAGGTCAAAGACATTATATTACCGTGTTTACTATACTCGATGATGGAGGACAATTATAGACCTTGGCCTCGTGCGAGAGACAACGAAGTTTGGACTCTGTTGTGGAATTTAGAACATGGGTATCTATGAGCAGGGAAGATTTTAGAGAAATAATCAAAACACGTTTATAATTTATCACGTTTTGCTTCAGTAAGGTAAAAGCTAATTCGACCTGTTCTCAATGAAGAACACTGCAAACGATCACTGGCCGTACATCCTCTGTGATTAGACCTGAATTTGCTATAAAACGGAAAAAAAATGTATAGCTATTTATACGATTTTCATTCCAAAAAGCATTTGCTACTTGTCCCATCTTCGAGATTCTACAAGGATTAACCGATTATTTAACAATAGCACTATTCGCGGTTAGAACGATAATTTTAAATATTGGATTAATAGGTACATAAATAGGTTCGCCATGTCAAATTCAGCAAAATCGCAAAGTTTCTTGGAGATCAATTCAAAAATTGCGATTTTTACAAAGGAATGTATGGCGTGCGGGCAGTGTGTGCCCCCACGCCATAAATTTCTTTGTAAAAATCGTGAAATTCAACCTTATATATTTTCGAGGTTGAATCAGAACTCATCGAAAATTCGTGTTGTTGCAAAAAATGGTATGGTGATTCTATTCGTGAACCTGGGTTTTCATTTAATGCAATACTTAAAAATGTCACGCTAACCGCGAATTGTGCTATTAGACTGCGCGCTCGTGGTTTCAATCGGCCGAAAGTTAGCGAGGGGCGTCGAAAGAAACCGAGAGTGCATAGGCTAATTCCTTCAGTATAACCTAGTGGCCGATCTGTAAACATGGAATGTCCATTCAGTTGCGAATTTATAAATAGTCACTCGCTAGGTTTTGCTAAATGGGGACGCAAGTAACTTGTAAGACTAGGACTCATTCGATTAAAAAAATAATAAAATATATAGTGAGGTGATGTTATTAAGATGGAAAACATAACCATGAATGAAGGTTTAAAATATACTTTTGCCATTTTATTAGTCACACTGTAGCCTTTTTAACAGAAATATAATGCAAGGCATACCATTCTCTGGAGAGTTGAGTGAAAAATCTCAACAGCATGTTCTGAATGTGCGAGGGGGGCGTTACTGTTTTTTTCGTGTAATTCTTCGAAATATTTCACGGCTTTCTGCGTGATCTTTCAACTGAAATTAATAACTGAATGTTCAAAACGTAAACTGAAACTTCGTTGAAGGAAAGACTTTAATTAACAGAGCAAATTACCAGAACAGTTACAGAACTAGTGTGCGTTTGTGGTTTGTGCTCTCGCATTCTTTGTAAGACTCCCCTCCACAGTCCCGTTACTAGATAACTCGCTTCATCTTCTGGTAGCGGTTTTGTTGAGAGGGGGATTACAAACTTGAGTTAATAGTGTTGACAAGAGAATAAAATAAGAATTATTTGTTACAATTGTAAATGTTTCACCTATCTCTTTTAAATTTTTATGCGAACTCAAACCCTCCGGATCCCCTACTGGGAAAGACGTCCCCCTCCATCTCCACCGTTTCCCGTCTCCCGCCTCGTACCTCATATATTTATCATTCAGACCTAACGAGTAACAATAGCCCTTATGCATGTTTACGTGAGACTGGCTAATTTCACCACCAAGCCTCGCTTCCGAAGTAGGGCTTTCCACAAGTTGCCTGGCAACTTTTTGGCAACTTTTCCCCCTTTAAGCAACTTTTTTCCTTTTGAGTAACTTGTTGCATTATGAGCAATTTCTCGACCGAAGATCTCCGAAGATTGCGCGAATGTTGTCCGAAGGCTATACAAACGTTTCCGAAGATTAACGAAGTTATAATTAATATAATTAATCGAAATATTTTCGAGGAACATCCGAGGACATTTCGACTTTCGACTCGTTACAAAATATTAATTAGTCAGCAAGCATGACGTCATCGATATATTCACGATTTTTCTCAGTGAAAGAAATCCTTGTAATTCAAATTTTTGCCTTTAAATGTTATTTAGATGGTAAAATTCTATGAAACTGCTTAGAAATCTTACCTTCAAAGGGAAATCAGGATATACTCGGAGAAAGTTTCTTGAAAAAAAGCAGCGTTTTGGATTTTTGGGGGCCACTTTCGAGCAACTTTTTTAATCAAAAGCAACTTTTTTGGATTTTTGGAGCAACCTTCGAGCACCTTTTTAGAAATTTCGAGCAACTTTTCGAACAATTTGGAGCGACTTGTGGAAAGCCTTATTTCGAAGTGCAAACTTGTAAATTTTATCATGAATGAATTCCTAAAGTAGCAAAGATGAAAAGAAAACCCTCGTGAGAACTGCATGAAGGTGGTAGAGGGTGGTGAATTTTGAGCTAATGTCGTTATCATGCATAAGGCCCATCCGATTACAAAAGCTTAACCGAACTGAAATGTCGGGCTAATGGCCTCTGTCGTTGTTAAAAGAGAGGTAAACTTTTGCTCCGCACCTCCGTTGCAACCCAACATGAGAACTCAAATTCTAGTCCCCTGTCTTTCTCACTGGGCTGGTTAGCTATCAGACTTAACCCCAACATGATCGATGACGTCATCTTATGGGTTCTGAACTGCCATGATCTAAAAAAAAATAGGACAAAAAACATGCGGGGGCTGGGGTACCTTGCTTTACCAAGGAAACGCGTGTTGTGTGGCGCGGTGGCCTAATGGTTATACGCGCTTTGTCTAGCTCCACTCGTAATCATCTGTTTCGTTTTCTGCCTTGCCATTTTTCCGTCTCTCCAGCAGTTTTGATATCGCCATAGAAGCAAGGAGCAAAAGGATCACAGTTGCAGTTACACCTCCGAACACCAGGAACGTCCAGGACCCTCCAATGATATCCATTAGAAACCCACTAATTATGGACCCTAATCCATAGCCTATACCAAGGTAACATGAGTACACAATACCTGCAAATGGAAAAAAAAACACGTTCATTTTCAGTGTTCTGTTGCACGCAGTATGCGTCAGCTAAAACGAATAGAGCACTAATACTACGACATGATGACGGTGGCTCAAAATAAATTTCGTGTCGTTTGACATTGTATTACAGCTAAGTGGGTTATACGAATGAAAGAACAAAATTGAGTATTCTTGTAACGCATTTGGCATGATATATAGTGAACTCTCTGTCTGCGTAGGAGGCTAACACCGTCGGGACCAGCTCTAACTGTCCATTTTAGAGAGGTATCCGTCTTATAGGAAGTTTTGTTGCAGTAAAATGACTGAAAAACGGCAGGGACGGGACCAACACCAGACGTCCGTCTTAAAGTGGTGTCCGTCTTATAAAGGTGTCCGTTAAGAGAGAGTTGACTGCATGTAACATATACGACTTTCATGTATTCATCGAGTCAAAACTTGCTACAATAACTATTTTAACCATTCAGTTTTCTTTTCCACCTGATTTGTTTCTTTTAACTGATACCGTAAAGTTCCGGTTATAAGCCCTCCGCTTTTAAGCCCCCCCCCCCGGTTATAGGCTCATCTATCTGAAAACAAAAAAAACACATCCGATTATAAGCCCCGCCGGATATAAGCCCCCCTCTGCCATGTCTGCCGAATGACAGTACTGAACATGGCTAAATGTTGCTTTATTATGCGTTTTTAACTTAAAACGTATTTCGATCAACACTCCCGTTTCTCGTTTTTTTTTTATTGCGCTTTTAAGCCCTCCCGGATATAAGCCCCTCCGCTTATAAGCCCACCCAAAACCCCTTACGAAGTTGTATAAGCCTAGAGCTTATTACCGGCCGGGAATATTACGGTTTTATGCCCACCTTGTAATGTTGCTGAATATTCGTCCGGCGATCTCTCTTTGAAATACACGATGCAAGCGGGCATGGAAAAAGCGAACGCAGTTAATTGCATAACTTCTGGAATAATGGCTAACCAAACGTTTGACAGCAGTCCATAGGAAACGAACGCTGCCACATAAATGGCAAGAGACAAGTTAATTGTGTTTAGAACTCCTAATTTTCGTATCACGCTTCCTGAGTAACCAAACGCAAAGACAGCTGGGATGTTACGACTTGCACCAGCCACGCCCATGACCCACGTGCCTTGAGATGGGTCTACATCGGTCAGATACCAGAACATAAACGTAATAAATACGCCTTCCACTATTCCAAGGTAAAGAACAATGAAAATGAATGCAATGTTATGGAAGTTGACCAAGACGTCCTTTAAGGCTGATTTTGGTCTTTCTTTTAAAACCATACCACGCCACGTTGTTGCCCTTATTTCATCTTGCTTAAAGTCTATTTTTAGACCAATAACAAAGGCGCCCAGCATTATAATTGCAAAAGCGAACATGGTTAGGCCGTAGTCGTCCTGAATAGGTACGTTGCAAACTTTCACAGTGTTTAATTTCGCCAAAGGCGTGACTATGATATAAAGGAGTGTTTGACCAATGTTTCCCCACAGTCTAACCCTGCCATAGTTGGTCGATTCACTGTCAAGTTTTTCTAAAAGAGCTGAATCTGCAAGATTTTTTGTTGGTGCAGCAATGAATTCTGTGGCAATGAAGAGCATCAAAAGAATAAGGAAAATCTGCAACAGATCTTGACTTTGATAAGGATCTACTTCATCGCTCGCCGTTTTTGAATTGAATTCAGGCAGTACAAGTCTGGTCTCATTTAAAAAGGAGTAATCGTTGTTGGTGTTAACTGAGTTAAGTAACAACGTCCCAATGCCAGTCTTGTTCTGAAATGTCCCGTTAAAGGGTTTCTCTAGCTTCGCCGTGGCAAGTTTTGATTGACATTCTGGCTCAGAGGGTCGTGGAATCAGTAGCAATAAAGGTGCTACTGTGCGCGTTGCTAGGCTAAAAAGAAAAACGAGTTTTCTCGAGTTTGTTTTGTCGGCCACGTATCCCATAATCGGCGCTGCTGCGCCTCGCGTAAAAGGAATCATTGCTAAAAGAATTCCTACATAACTTGCACTGAGTCCCAACTGTTTAAGATAGATGGGAAGATAAACCTGCTTCAAGCAGAAAGAAGAAAGAAAGCAAAAGTAAAACGCTGGAAATGTAAAGTTGATTCTGTCCAATGACCACTTGTTTCCCCTTTCATTCTCTGCCATAGTCGGTGATCCAGTATTGAATTATAATTAGTTTCAAAATCTGCAACTGAAACAGAGGTAATGAGAAACATGAGACATAATAGGTATGGTTACTAATAAAATTGACAAAATAAAGAAAAGTACAACTTTTAAAGTTTCAGATTATTTTATGTTTTCGAAATATCTCGCGAAATGACTTCCGGTTATGGTGCATTGTTTCCTACAGACGGGTCGTGACAATTGGAGATGGACCGTCACCCCCATTGTCGACCCGAAGGATCGGGTGTGTTGGACAACCTTCGATAAAAGGCCATTTCCGAGTTACCCTTTCTCTGTCCCTTTGCCTCTGTTTCTACGTGTGAAACCATTTGTATGAAAATGAGTTTCACCTTCAGGTCCATTTTCATGCAAATCAAGCTCATTTTTATTTGAACGGTTTCACACGTAGACTCGTTTTGAAACAGAGGCAAAGGATTACTCGGAAATGGCTTATTAAGCTATAAGGTCATTTCTCAGTTTTGCATTGCGCATCCCTACTGCGCATAATTTCACGCATGATTAGCTCGCGCGCATTAAAAAATGTTTACGGCTGGACCTCGCCGGAGAGGTAAATTACCATTTTCTCAAAAACGAGTACGATTGACCGACCATTTTTTTCTGTTGATTTGAATTGAATAGTAACTTTCTTTTTGGCAGAGTAAATATGGACCAATTCTCAGTGTGGAATAAGGGACCGGTCATTATTTATTGCCTGGGGGGGGGGGGCAAAGGATTTTGTGCTAAACATAGTAAAATTTAGGTGATCCCCCCTTTAATTGTTTTCTTCACTGAAGTGATCCCCCCTCATTACCATCGATAACTTTCGTGATCTCCCCCCCCCCCCCCCCTTGATGTCTTTGCACCCATATTCAGTTATCAGATATGGAGCCTTGGCAAAAGTTTACTGCAAAACCCACACTCCACGAAAGTGGATTTTTTTAACAGCACTGCCCAACAGATTTACGGGTGTGTGTTTCGTCACAAGTAATCTGGGTTCAGGAACTACCTGTTTGAACAACAGCAAATGCGATGGGCGCTAAATAAGATAGAGGAGCTGTCAAACTGAACAAAGCGAACAATTTACTAACGAGTGGTGTGCCGAAACGTAATAGTTTATTTCAGGCATAAAGAGCTGCATTCGAAGGCGAAGAGAGCGCGTATTAATGTTAGAAGCAGCACAAAAGCGAATCACTGCGCTGTACACGGAACGTCAGTCCGCTTCAGACAGGTTAACAACAGCGCGTATCAACCTGTCAAAGAAGTTTCTTTATGCATATTCCCCAGTATGACAGCATCCGTTTTTTATATAAAGTTGAGTTAAAACAAATTGCAATTGAGACCGCAAATGCTATCATCTCCCAGTAGAATGGGTGTATAAAGCGAAAGCGACTACAAAAATGGAGGAACAAAACAATTGGGGTTATAGATATTTTTGAAGCAAGCATTCATCTCCACTTCTTTCGCTACTCGAGTCTACGCTTGTGCGTTTTAGTTCCTGCGAACAACCTCGGAAAACGTTTATCAAAATCAACCGCGCCCTCTTCTACTTAGTTCAAATGCTGGATGGAACGAGTGCTTTAATTGGCTAGACACGGCCATACGTAAACAATTTTCTTATGCTAATGCGATGTTTCGTTTTCACACAACGCAAGCACAAGCGCCGAGCACAAGAAAAGAAAAAAAATTTGATCCTTGTGCTTGTGCTTACGCTTGTCGGTGACGGTAAAAGGCGGAATGAGTTTATTATGCTAATGCGATTTGAACGGTGAAATGTTCCTTTTTAATATACAATCTTCGTTCACTGTCCAAAATCCACGCGCGCCATTGGTTAAAATAGATCACGTGATTTTGCTTTACCTGTCGTCAGCAAACTCCGACAGTGCAGTATTGACAATAATGCACGAAAATCGTGCATTATTGAAATTGTCTTCAGCTTTAAGGCTTGCAGAAGTGGAAGAAAAATATATTCCTC
The DNA here is from genome assembly GCF_052425735.1 of Oculina patagonica. Taxonomy (NCBI): domain Eukaryota; kingdom Metazoa; phylum Cnidaria; class Anthozoa; order Scleractinia; family Oculinidae; genus Oculina; species Oculina patagonica. The sequence goes on from NC_135770.1 coordinate 9,028,857, forward strand.
AAATAATCAACGATCCAGTACCAGACAAAATCGAAGAGGACAACAACTTGAAGCGCTTTCACGTTCAAAGGTAAATAAAAGCTCAATAAATTCATTTTTGTGTGCGATTGACTTGCTTGTTGCTTGATTGACGACTTGATTTGAACAAGCTTCTCGCTGACTGTATTTATGAACAACCACAGCTGATGAACGATTTTATGAACCATTTTAAGCTTTATTTCTATACGGCTTATTTGTGATTTTTATATTAAGCTTATTGATCTAATCCTGTGTAATTATGTACTACACTATTTACTTTTAGGGCATTATTGTTTGAAGTTCGTTATTCGCTTGCAGTGTACTCAGATTGTATATTAAAAGGGTTAGAGTCTGTCCGTTCGTGTTTTGTTGACAAATACACGCACTTGCTGGCCTCACAATGAACTCGAAATTTTCAATACTGCACTCGGCTACGCCTCGTGCAGTATTGAAAATTTCTCGTTCATTGTGCGGCCAGCGCGTGCGTGTATTTGTCAACAAAACACTCACAACAGTCTCTAACCCATAAATATATTACATCGATGTTTAATATATGATGGAAATTTCCTCCTTGATGGTTTGAGCCCGCAGTATTTAAAAAGGCGGCTTCTCTTGAAAAACTGGCGCGCTTTTCAGTATAACTTATGTCATTGAGTCATTCCGCGAAAATTACATTCCGCATAATTATGCCATTCCACAAGTCATGCCACATGCCATTCCGCAAACTCATTCCGCCTCTTACCCTCACCGTGCGCTTGTGTTTATGCTTCCGTCGAAGCCGTTTTCACTATGAAATAAGAGCTGTAATGCTTGCGTTTGTGCTTGCGTCGCTAGTGAAAACCAGGCTTTAGTTGCAAATTTGCGTCCACTCACGTCTCCGTTTGGCTAGGACTTGCATCACTTGCGTTGACTTGCGTTCACTTTGTCGAGATCAAATTTGCACCCAAGTCAACGCAAGTTTTTCACCGTTTGGCCACCCAATTGCAGCGCGCGCAGTAGCATCGAAAACACAGGGAGCAGAGGAGTTCGGTTAGAATTGATCAATAAAATACGTCTTACCTCTTTGAAATGCACTCTTGCGTATATTTTATCCGTAATCAGCCCATTATGCAACTAAAAATGCACTCATTTGCGATGTTTCAATGCTTCCTGAATCTCAACAAAACCCGTACGATCGTTTTGACCGCCATTAGTTTGAAATGTATCGACCGCTGACTGATTTGACTGTGGTCTCTATAGGCGGCGTAACGCAAGAGTGCATTTCAAAGAGGTAGACCCATTTTAATATCGCTCTAGCTCCTCAGCTCTGCTCCCTGTGAGTAAACTTGTGAGTCCGTTTGGCCAGCCAACACAGGTCTGTACGCAAGTTCAACTTGCGACTACTTGCGTCTGCTTGCGTTAATGTTTGCCAATGGCCAGGGCTTATAAATATTGCGAGAACTACGATTTCCAGAGTCAAAAAGCCATTTTCCCACTAGCTTGTGTTCATTTTTTAGCTTCACGCTCGAGGGACGAAATATAAAAGGTAGTGCTAGTAGTCGATTGAAATTCCATACAGCAAAGGAAACGCAAGCGCTGTCTGACAAATCTTTGTTGAAGCGCGTTATGTTTTAGGAGTAATAATGATAATAATACTTTATTAATACTCCCGGGGGGGGGGGCCGAAATACTTTATTCAAATACAGAATACAAATGGTATTGTCAGTATTTGAAAGGGAGGACCATGATGTTAGCCCTTTTTTTAGGTCCCCTAACTATAGCTAATATAACTATGGTTGGTATCTTTCTTTTCTTATTTTATTTTATGATGCGAGAAGAAAACGAAATTTGAGAAAAATCGAGAGGCAAAGCTACAAGTAGCGTGAATTAACGATGCGAGAACTTTTTACCTCTGATTTGCATTTAAATTGAAAATTTCCGATCACGCCATCGTAGAATCTGAAGAAGAGCAGTATCTAACTTTTTAGATCCATCAAACATTTGCATAGCACCGAATAGTATCAGGTAATTTAAAAGTTCCAGTCGCTGTAACAGCTCAGCCGGTTGCACAAATGGTTTTCTACATTTACGGTTGATTCACTTTGAGCAGCCATCAATCCGACATCAGTCATTATAAAGATATGTACAGAAAATACATTTCGAAACCCTTATGCTTTTACCATTACCGCTGTGCGTATGGTCGTTTGTCGGATCGGAGATGTTTCTTACCTTAGATGTTCCCAAACGGCGTCCAAAATTTCTGAGAAAGATTTTCAGTTGGGGAAAGATCTTCGTTCAGTCATGGTTCATGCTTTTTTGCTGTCCTTTTCGAGCAGAAGAGATGAAGCACATAGGAAAAACCAATAAGCAGCCAAGATTTTCATATTTAGACACTCATTAGTATAATTTATGAACGAAGGTTACGCTTCAGTGTACCCGACAAGAGACCGGCATCTCTCCTTCCACAATAACTGACTTTAATGTTCATAAAAACGGTCCCGGTACTGCGGATAAGGGAAATGATTAAAGTCCCTTAAAAAAACCTAATTTCGTATTTCAATTAAATGCTTCGTTTCAACTTGCATGTCCTCCAACATGTTCCACTTCATAAGAGCGGAACACTGAATTATTGTTGTGACCACTCGCGTCATCCTTCGCATGTCTTCAAAGGAAGCATTCGATCGTGCAAAGAAAATAAAACAATCCAGATTAGGCTTTCCACACGAGAGACTGTGACACAAATGAGTAGGGAATACATCTCCACACATCTTCACGCAGGATCGGGATTTTTTTTCGTGTGCGGGACACCCTATATATACTACATACCATAGAGATTGAATTTTTCACCAGAGAGGATTGAAACTCACCACACGGCAGCAAATTTCCGGGTAGCCGGTCAGATAAATGAAGACTTGAGTTTTTAATTACTGAGGAGCGCAATGATGTTGAACGTTTCAAAGACTTTGACTCCAGGTTAAGAGTCAGAGATAGAGTTATTGTAAAGATCTGCAGCTTTTGTTCGAGTACAAGGTCTTTGTAGTGTTTGGGTATAAAAATTTTTCACCGGGATATTAGGTAGAGTATAAAACAAAATGCTTGAAGACCCTCTGACAGAAAGGCATTTGATTCCCCGTGCCATGTATTAAAGCCAAGACACGTCTATTAAATCCTTTCATATTAAAACAAGGGTTTAAAAGAATCCAAGTTTTAATACATTTGTTATTATTGTAAACAATATTAGGCACTTTAAGTGTTCTAATATTAAAATTACCTACCGCGCTCAAGATAGAGGTCTACGCATACGCGTTTATTGCATCCTTTCATACTAAAACACTGATTTACTACCCGGTGCACGCCTTAAAGCTAATATAATTACTCATGCGAAAAAGGTAGGTTTTTGCACGGTATGTAAATATTTTGATAAAATAATGAACAACGAAAGAGAGGAGGGGTACGGAAGTTGAGTAATACGTTTTGTTTCTGTCTGTTCGCGACGGAAAACTTGAGTGGAAAAGGAAAGCTCTTGAACAACGCGCAAAGTAGAAAATTAATAACCATTAAGCTCGCAACTCGCCCTTTTTCGGCCCGTTTACTGACTAGGAGCCATGTAGGTCTGTTTCATTTGTTTCCCCGTGCCTGGTGTTAAAAGCCAAGACACGTCTATTGCATTCTTTCATATTAAAACAAGGGTTTCACTTGATATCACTTCAAATTTAGACTGCTTAAGTCAGTCTCACTGAATTGACATCACTTCAAATTGGCCCAAAGAAGCCGGCAAACGAGAAAGAACATGACACAGCAACTGCGTAAGTCAATTTTATTCATAAAACGTTCGAATTTATACCTCGTAAAACAAAATTGTTTCATTCCCATATAACCTGGAAACCCTAATAAAATTGCGTCTTAGGGTACTTTGGCTCTTATATGTTAGCTTGGGCTGCCTGTGCACAAATGCGAGAGTGCTTGTTTAGCCAGTTGGCCTAAATGCTTCTCTTTTCATTTTCAAAAGCCATTGTTTTTTCAGCTTTGGATTTGTTGGAAACTTTAACGTACTTACTTTCAGTTCGACTTAGAATTATTTGTGCAGCTTATTGGTGCACAAAATACCATGATGTTAACTCAGGTGTGCTTCAAAACTGAAGGCTTTGAATTTCCCGAAATCTTACAGAACACCAATAATGACGTCATAATTTTTTTTCCGTCATTTTCTCGACAATTTTCCCGAGCACTCGACGATTATTAAGGCCAAACATAAGCACTTTTCAGCTTGCAATATCTCTGCGATGCAACGTCCAATTAAGTTGAAACTTCGGAATATGTTTATTTCATAACATGTACCAGCTAAATAAAACTTACGTCTTTGTGGCCAAAGTATAAACCAAAAAACAGGTTAAAGCTATTGTGTTTTGTGCACGGACAAGACCAAAAAATGCGAACTAAACAATGAACTTTGTCAAGCTATTCGCCATACCCAGTTAGCAACCATTCGACAGCTACTACGCACACTCGGTTGCCCGGCACCGTTATGCCGCATTTTTTAGTCGCGAAACAAAGGAAGTTTCTTCCCCCCCCCCCCCCCCGAGCTGTACCAAGAAAACGTGTGTTAAGAAAATGCTTTGTTTAGCTCCACTCGTCATCGTCTGTTTCGCTGTCTGCCTTGCAATTTTTTCGTCTCTCCAGCAGTTTTGATATCGCCATAGAAACAAGAAGCAAAAATATCACAGTTGTAGTTACAACCCCGAACACCAGGAACGTCCAGGACCCTCCAATGATATCCATAAGATACCCGCTTATTATGGTCCCTAATCCATAGCCAATACCAAGATAGCACGAGGACACAATACCTGTAAATGAAAAGAAACATTCATTTTCAGTATGGTTCAAAACTATAATCTTCTTGTAATTCATTTTCAGTGATCTGTTGCGCGAGCCACGCGCCACGCGCAAAAAACTTACAGAATGTTTTTTGTCGAATAAACAAAAAATTAACTTTCACCGCGTTGTCTTAATAAAGACTACCAGCCTTGCTGGGTACCAAAACTCAAAAAAGGAGGCCAATATATTTTTGACAAGCGATCTTGAGACCATAATGGAGCAAGAAAGGAAAAATCTGAGACACCGTTTTTTAGACCAATATATGTAGATCAAATTCCACATAAAAGTTTAGGCGCTCACGTAAATGTGTTCTCAAATAAAACTAATATTGCGAACATCATAATTGCAAACAAAATGCTGCCGTTGCTTATTATGGTCTATATAATCAAAGCAAAATCGAAAATTATAATCTTTATTCAATAAGCTTTCAGAAAATATATACTTTATTGGGGTTACCATTGATGGTTTGCACACAATTTCACTTGGAATGCAAACGCCAATTTTCCTTCCGTGATACCTTAATAAGTCAAAACTTGCTACAATTACTATCATTACCGTTCATTTATTTCTACCCAAATTGTTTCTTTTTAGAGATATTATGCCCACCTTGTAATGTTGCTGAATATTCGTCCGGCGATCTTTCTTTGAAATATAAGATGCAAGCTGGCATGGAAAATGCAAATGCAACATATTGCATTATTTCTGGAATAATGGCTAACCAAACGTTTGACAGCAGTCCATAAGAAACGAACGCTACCACATAAATGGCAAGAGACAAGTTAATTGTGTTTAGAACTCCTAATTTTCTTATCACGCTTCCTGAATAACCAAACGCAAAGGCAGCTGCGATGTTACGACTTGCACCAGCCACGCCCATGACCCACGTGGCTTGAAATGGGTCGACGTCAGTCAGATACCAGAACATAAACGTGATAAATACGCCTTCCACTATTCCAAGGTAAAGAACAATGAAAATGAATGCAATGTTATGAAAGTTGACCAAGACATCTTTTAAGGCTGTTTCCGGTTTTTCTTTTGAAATTATACGACGCGACTTTGTTGTCCCTATTTCATCTTGCTTAAAGTCTATTTTTAGACCAACAACGAAAGCACCCAGCATTATAATTGCAAAACCGAACATGGTGAAGCCGTAGTCGTCCTGAATAGGTACATTGCAAACTTCCACGGTGTTTAATTTCGCTAGAGGCGTGACTATGATATAAAGAAGTATTTGTCCAATGTTTCCCCACAGTCTAAACTTGCCATAGTTGGAAGATCCGTTGTCGAGTTTTTCTAAAAGAGCTGAATCTGCAAGATTTTTTGTTGGTGCAGCAATGAATTCTGTGACAATGAAGAGCACCGAAAGAATAAGGAAAATCTGCAACAGATCTGGACTTTGATAAGGATCTACTTCATCGCTCGCCGTTTTTGAATTAAATTCAGGCAGTACAAGCCTGGATCTCATTTAAAAAGGAGTAATCGTTGTTGGTATTAACTGAATTTAGTAACTTCGACGTCAGAATACCAGACTTGTTCTGAAATGTCCCGTTAGGAGGTTTCTCTATCTTCGCCATGGCAACTTTTGATTGGCATTCTGGCTCAGAGGGTATTGGAATTAGTAGCAGTAAAGGTGCTATCGTGTGTGTTGCTATGCTAACAAGAAAAAAGAGTTTCCTCGAGTTTGTTTCGTCGGCCACGTATCCCATAATAGGCGCTCCTGCGCCTCGCGCGAAAGGAATCATTCCTAAAAGAATTCCCACATAACTTGCACTGAGTCCCAACTGTTTAAGATAGATGGGAAGATAAACCAGCTTCGCAGCGAAAGAAGAAAGGAAGCAAAAGTAAAACGCTTGAAAGGTAAAGTTGATTCTGTCGAATGTCCACTTGTTTCCTCTTTCTTTCTCTGCCATAGTCGGTGATCCAGTATGAATTATAATTAGTTTCAAAATCTGCAACAGAAACAGAGGTAAATAAAAAAGCTTGAAACATAAAAGATATAATTGTTACTATTAGAGTGTAAAGGAATAAAGAAAAGTGTGTCTTTTAAAGTTTCAAATCATTCTGCAGTAATTTACACTCAGCCTTAATTTTCAGAGCTGTCGTGTCAGAGTATGGCGAGACAAGCCAAACAAACCTTAAGGTGACTGATAACTGTTTTCAATAATTTACAGACCTTACAGACCTTACAGAACTTTGATGGGTCAGTACTCAAACACATTATCAACTACTATTACAGAAATGGTTTGAAACAAATACCCTATCATTGGCCTACAAGTTTTGATCATTTTCTTAAGTGGTTACCATAGCAACAATATAACCTGTTACAAACACCCTTAATTTTAGGTTTCAGTGCTTACAACTCGAAAATGAGCCCGGTGACCCCCATTTTTTATTGTTGAGTTGTGATCAGCACGTCATAATACAAAGTTTGGCAAAGTTTAAAGAACTTCTGTCAGAGCGGTTCCGAGCCACCTTAATATTTTGATCCGAAGTCCGGAGTCCAGCGCGCTAGCCAATAGGCCACCACGCCTCCTATACGAACATATAAATTAAGGTACATGGCCCTAAATCAAGTGACGTTCACTACTCGTTTTTTTCTTTCTTTTCTTTTTTTTTCGTTCCATGTTGACTGTGACGGCAAAATGTTGATAATGCGATTTACAACAAAGACGCTTGCTTTGTTTTGGATTAAATCATTGTTATAAATAAAATGTGCATCATATGCATTAGCCCTTAATCACAGGTTTGACTGTCTGTCTATTTTAAATTTCAAAAGTTATTTACAATGTGGCTAGTAAAATTTTATTTGTGGAAGTTTTTTTAGTGTCTTTATGAAGTGTCATCCTCATAAAACAATCTTAAGGCTTTATGCAGCTTATTTTAGTTGTTACAGTCAAACTTCTTTTATTCAGCCTTTCCATACATGCAGCGTAGGAAGAACAAGCGCTGTTTGTGGATAATCTTGATGAAACACGTTATGTTTCAGCTCGACTAGAGAAGTTCTCTTCTTACCTTATTACATGATTTTTTGGCGTCACGTTAATTTCGCGATTCTAAAAAAATTGCGAAATTAACGTGAAGCGAACAATAAGTGTTTCGAACATAACATGACGCGAAAAGATTGAATTTAGCACCACTGCCGGAAGGAAATAATTTTCAATGTAAATGGATGTTGTCGTTAATTGACTTAAGAACAATTACTCATGCACGTACGTACAAGCATGACCTACTTGTAGACATTATGAGAACGTTAACTGCTCTGTTGTCGCTATTGCCGAGATTTAGTCCTGCCCTTGCGTTTTTGTTAATTTTTACGTTATTGTTCCTTTGATGAAGTAGTTTTATTTAATTCAAAGGCATGTTTTAACATGCCTTTGAATAATATTGCCAAGGAAATGTAGATTGGGTCTTACTCGGAAACGCGAAATTAAAGTGATTCAAGATACAAAATTTTCGCAAAATCGCGAAATTTAAGTGTCGAGAAACTGATGCGCACCTCAAAATCGCGAAATTAACGTGTCGCGAAAATTATATGTAATAAGGTATTTTGTTCTATGATGCGAGAAGAAAACAAAATTTGAGAAAACTCGAGTGGCACAAGTAGCGAGAATAGCCGATGCGAGAGCTTTTTACCTCTGATTTGCATTTAAATTGAAAATTTTCGATCACGCCATCGTAGGATCTGAAGAAGAGCAGTATCTAACTTCTCAGATCCATCAAACAATTGCAAAGTATCAGCTAAAGTACTTGTCGCTGTAACAGCTCGACCAGTGGCACAAGACAGAAAAGGTTTTTTGTATTTACGGTTGATTCACTTCGAGAAGCCATCAATCCGCTAACAGTCATTATGAAGATATGTACAGAAAATACATTTCGAAACCCCAATGCTTAACCATTACCGATGTGCGTATGGCCATTTGTCTGATCGGAGAGGTTTCTTACCTTAGATGTCCCCAAACGGCGTCCAAAAATTCCGAGAAAGATTCTTGAGGAAAGATCTTCGTTCAGTCATGGTTCATGCTTTTTTGCTGCCCTTTTCAAGCAGAAGAGATGAAGCACATAGACATTCATTAGTATAATTTATGAACGAAGGTTACGCTTCAGTGTACCCGACAAGAGACCGGCATCTCTCTTTCCACAATCATTCCACAATAACTTTTACCATTACCGATGTGCGTATGATCATTTGTCGGATCGGAGAGGGGTCTTACCTTTTACCTTAGATGTTCCCAAACGGCGTCCTAAAATTCCGAGAGAGATTTTTGGGGAAAGAGCTTCGTTTAGTCATGGGTCATGGTTTTTTGCTGTCCTTTTCAAAATAAAAGAGATGAAGCACATAGGAAAAACCAATAAGCAGCCAAGTTATTTTCATATTTAGACATTGTTCACGAAAGAAGGTTACGCTTCAGCGTCCCGATAAGAGACCGGCACTTCTCTTTCCACAATAGCTGACTTTAATGTTCATAAAAACGCTCCCAATACTGCGGACGAGAGAAATGATTAAAGTCCCTTAAAACAACCTAATTTCGTATTTTAAAACGCTACATTTCAACTTGCATGTCCTACAACATGTTCCACTTCATAAGAGCAGAACACTGAATTATTGTTGTGAGCGCACACGTCATCCTTTTAATGCCTTCAAAGGAAGCATTCGATCGTGGAAGGAAAATAAAATAATCCAGATTAGGCTTTCCATACGAGAGACTGTGACACAAATGAGTAAGGAATACATCTCCACTTATCTTCACCGGATCGGGATTTTTTTTTCGTGTGCGGGACACCCTGTACTACATACTATAGAGATTGAATCTTTCACCAGAAAGGATTGAAACTCACCACACGGAAGCAAATTCGGTACCGGTATAAAAGAAGACTCGAGATTCATTTACTGAGGAGCGCAATGATGTTGAAAGTTTCAAAGACTTTGACAAGAGAGTTATTGTAAAGATCTGCAGTTTTGTTCAAGTAAAAGGTCTTAGTAGTTTTGGGCTATAAAAAATTAGTCACTGGGCTATCAGGTAGATAAAAAACAAAATGTTTGAAGACCCTCTGACAGTAAGGCATAGGAACAACTTCCAAATGAACTGTTGTGCAGCATATGTTACCACAAAAAGTACTAAAAAAAGGTGTCGAAGAAACAGCGAGAAAACAGTCCGGCTTAAGGACGTTCGCGCTAATTGTTTATGCGCATCCCTACTACGCACGTAATTCATGTCGCAACGTCATGCCACGCCATACATTGAGCGCGCGCGCTGAGTAAAATTTCTAAGAACATATAGGGTGAGTTGTGGTTCCGCTAGCTTCGCTTGCAATTTCCTCTCTTAAATGGTCGGTGACCCCTACTTTTTTCTTAACGGATAACTTTTGCTAATTAATATCTACGTTTTGCGAGAAAATGATTTTGATTTTGATTTTGATTTGATTTTTTTGTCAAACTGACGGTTTGAATTCCACTTTTTGAGCTTTCCTTTTTGCCGTACGATAGTTTCAAATGTGTTTTACCAGGGTTAGGTTTTCCAAAAAAGATGGCAAAACTAGGAGTTATTTACGCAACTGACGCACTTCTACAAAATGTGACTAATATCGTTATCATCCGTTTACTCATCTTCGTTAGTTTTAACTATAAACCCTGTAAACCATGCTGAATTATGTGCGCCAATTTTTCGAAATCAGGGTAGTTTTCCACACGCTTTTTCTTTGAAACAAAGTCGGTGACCCCAACTTTTTTTTGCATTTCTGACACAAGTAACTCATCATCTGACCACAGCAAAAAAATTAAAGAAATCTATCGAGTAGAAAATTTTTGCGCGAACGTCCTTAAAAGTGAAAAAACGAGCTTGCAAGTTCTTTCCTTAATGAGATGCAGTTTCACCAAACCGGACTCATACGAGTTGACTTGGTCCCTTCTTTATAAATGAGACATAGTTTCGCCAAGAGGATGCCGCCTCTTCCGGCAGGCTATCTCATTTTACTTCCAAAATTCTACTACTACTACTAATGCAAACTTCAGGCGATTTCATGACCAGTACTTTGAAACGAACTTCGTGCGCAATAAATGCAATTACTAATACCTTTAGGTTACTATTGTTAGCGGTTACTAATTTTAGCGATTTTAGTGAGTAGGGCGAAAATCGCTAACTTTAGTACTCGCTAAAGTTGTCTAGATCAAATTTAATTCGCGTTTAATGTAAGTAACTCCCCTCCCCCCCCCCCCCCCCCCCCCATACACACTAAAAAAACCACAAAATTTAATATTTTGAAAAAGTTTTTAAAAAATAGATGCCTGACCCATTTTCCGACATTTGTATTGACTTTTTTCTTTTTGGCAATGCAAATGTTCGTAAAATTTCAAGTGAGTTTGTTCTTTTACTGAACATACTGACACGATAACGCTAATTTTTTGGAAAATCGCAAAATTAAATAGTCGCTAAATCTTGCTCAAAGAAAATCGCTAAAAGTGATTAGTAGCCGCTAACAGTAATAACCTTAAGGTAGTTTTTGCGCTTTGTTATATTTAGCAAATCATCGTATAGAGTCAGCTATTTTTACTTCTTCTACCTTATAATTTTATTATGGTACTATTATATCAGTTCCATAACCGCCTCTGACAACTTAAAGCGGGAAGTTGTACACATTGATTCAAAAAATAAAATCCTTAATGTTTTATTCAGGATGTTTTTTGATGGCAGTATAAAATGCGGTGTGGTATATGATATTTTCTTCTGAACTTGTAGAGCGGGTTTAAAGCTAAATATCGACAGCCATTATGACATGTCTTTCGCTTTCTTTTAATAATTGAGCGCTGGATTCTGATTTACTGGGTTTCCGATATTTTTTTCAGTTATATGAATTTTCTTGTTACAAACAATCCTATATATACAAAAAATTGTGTTTGAGCAAAAGCTTGTGTTTGAACATCGTTCTCTTTTAATTGTCCTGTCTTTATTATCGTGAGTCGCAAATTAATATTGCCCAAAATGACCAGAAAAGTACACAGTTTTAAACTTGGTTTAATGTAATATCATACTTATATTTTATTAATTCACCTTGTTTGCGATAACTATAAAAATACATTAAACATCCAAAAGCTATATAATCCTAAAAAAATTAATAATCTTAACCTTTTTAATTCATTTGCTCTACCTCCTGTATAATAAAAATTATAATACACTTCGTTCAAATGCGTGTACCTTAGTGCCAACCGATTTTCAATTACATAGGAAAATGAAATTCAAATGTATTTCGTTTTTCATTTTTCTTCCCCGCTGTAAAAATGGAATTTAAGTCCTTTTTTCAAAATTCTTTTTTTTTTCACCCATGAAAAATGACATCCGACTTTCATTTTCGTTTTTAAATGTTCCTTACACGACGGAAAACGAAATTCGAATTCACTTTATGATTTTTGTTTTTCGTTTTTCTATATCTAAAAAAACGGATTTGAATTTTCTTTTTGTTTTGTAGTTTTCGGATGGAATTTGGAAAACAAACTGAATTTAACATTCGTTTTTCGTTTTTCCTTTTTGGCCAAAAGCATTGAAACTGACAATCTTTGTTTTGGCGGGAATATTTAAGAAACAAAATGGCGGCGTTAGAAGCTGTTCTTGATGAAGACTTTGTCCGCCGGTTTCTTGTCGAACAGAAACATACTTTTGAAGAGCTGGTCACTGAAATCAAGACTCGATATCCGAATCTAAAGGGCTGTAGTTTAAGAAGCGTCAAAAGGTTTTGTAATCATCGGGGAATCAGAAAAAGAATGCCGGTTGCAGATGGAGTGCTCGACATCGCAGTACGAGCCGCCGTATCAGAGGTAAGGATGTGTTCCAAATTTAGAATAACAGTTATGGATAATTATGTATGTATAACTACAATTTACTTATCCTTATTCGGATAATTTCTATTGCTTTCAATTTGCAATCTCTTATTCCCTTAACGGTGCTGTCGTCAAGTTATACTATTCACGATAGGATAACACAACGAGCTCAATAACACTTTCAATTTTTAAACGAACCAAAACTTATGCATATCTTCAAAGTTCTTAAAGTTTTGTTTTCTTATTCAATTTAAAAATTATCTTATTCCAAGTTTGTTACAATTATGTTGAAAAGGGATTTTGTGGAAGTTATCTATATTCATTGGTAGTGGCGTCAAATTTGAGCTAATATAATTTGCAGTAGCCTGCAGAACAGGCGGATTATTTTTCGGGGGGATTTTGCGAGTCGCGCGAAAATAATCCGCCTGCTCTGCAGGCTAAATTTGCAGGGAAATTGTTACCTTTAATGTAGGGGCGTCATGTAAAGTGTTAGGCAAGGGCGCAGAAAATCAAAGGCCTCTTTTTTTGATTTTTCATGCGCTGAAAACTGTTCTCAATTCATTGTAGGTGGGTCCTGTATTTGGAAGAAAAATGATGAAAGGATATCTAGATATGCAGGTTCAAGGTACATTCGCATCAGAGAGGCGTGTAAGAGAATCTCTGTCTCGGGTTGCTCCCATTTACCATCATCGTCGCCAAAGAGGTGTTGAAAGGCAAATCAACCCGCAACCATATACTGCTGAATACCATGGCCACAAGCTACACATGGACCAGAACGAGAAACTTGTGAATTATGGTGTTGTCCATGTTTGTGCAATTGACGGGTTTTCTAGGTACATTCCTTCTTTTGCTTGCATGCCCGTGAAGAATAACGTCCTCATCTACGAACATGTTTACAGGTGGGTAGAGTTTCGTATTCGTAGCAGTGAAAACATTGCTTTTTTGAATCAAACTATCTAGCCTGTGTGTTTATTACCAAGGAAACGAATAGGAAAGGGTGCTGTAAAAAATATACAAAAATTGGAAAAGGAAATTACTGAGCAGCAATTTGACATCAGTTCTCTTTCTTCCTTTACACCCTTATCCCTGACTTGACCATCTTGTACGCGGTATTTATACCGGCGCTCACTAAAATATATCTTTGTGTCAATAGTGACCTCTAATAATTTAATTTATGATACAGAAAAGCGGTGATAGAGGACTGCCTTCCAGATCAAGTACGAGTTGATCATGGCCGTGAGTTCTACTTGACCCTCTTTGGACAGGAGTCACTGGCCTCCCTAAGGACAAATACACAGCGAGATCCTTACCGACAAACACAGTCGAAAAAGGTAAGCATGACTGTAAGTTTAATACGCATTGTCATTTAAGTTTGTTTCATTTGCAAACTAATTGGTCCACTCTTTTCCCTCTCTTGAAGAATCTTAGAATTGAGCGTTTTTGGGTGGAAGTCAATGCTCGTGTAAATTATCCGATTAAAAATGCCTTGAGAGATATGGAGCAAAGAGGTGTTATCGACATGGAACTTGACTTTACTAAGTTTTATGTCTCAAGTGTCTCACTGAAAGTAGCAAGTGTAGGAATGAAACGAACAGTAAATGCTTGGAACCATCACCCAATCCCAGGTATGACTACTCAAGGTACACCAATACTGTAATATTAGCAGGGGGCATGGTTAAGGGTCTTAAGGTTAACCCGGCTCTTCCCTTTCGCTACTTGTAGCTCTTCATCACTAAACGCACAAAGTTTTTGTTTGACCCTGTTGACAAAATAAGAGAAGAATCACGTTTTTGGAGGATGAGAAAGCTATCATGTGTCATTCCTCTTTTTTGGCGCTCTCTACCCCCTTATTTTCCACTCTCCGTCTAATCAAACACAATCATTATTTTCAGTAGCTTATAAAACAGCCATAGAATTCACGTAAAATCCAGTGTTACCACTAAATTCACTACCCCCATGACCTTTTTCCTTTCTATTGCAGGAGTTGGGACACCAGTGCACTTGCGCAATGGCAACTTCCAAGGACAGAGAGTACTCGCTAATCAGATTCCCACAAGCATGGAAGCTGTCACTGCTTACGAAAATCTTGGTGGTACACTCACGGTTTTCCCTACTTTTGGCATTGACCCCTTAGCCGAAAATGCCGAACTTCAGGCTACACGAGAACAGCGCTTTAGTAATGAAACAAATGAAGAAGCCATCTTTGGAGAACTTGTGAATGGCAATTCTACTTCTTTTGAGCAGGCCATACAAAGATATGCAAACATTACAATTCAACTTCTGACATAAATCCAACGTAGGTTTATTCCATCAGATGTTAGTTTGAATGCAATGGCAGAAACAAACATACAAGATATACTTTGGTTGACATCGCAGTTTTTTATATGTAATATTAAGGTTTGGTTAACATTAACATTGTTTTAAAAATGAAGCTAGGCATGTGGCTTTTAGCTGTTAAAAAGCCTTTACTGTTTTAACGTGATGTGAAAGACATATTCCTTTAACACAACAACAAGTAACGTTTTCTGATTTCGTCTGTCTTTAGCCAACTCTAGAAAAACCGTTGTTAAGCTTTGTGAGGATGTCAAATCCTTTTAGTTCAATTGCTACAAAATCAACTTCATTTCTGCATTTTGGACAACCTGAATTATTGGTTGTCCAAATTTGAATGCATCCCTTACAGCCTATTACTGAGTCACAACAAGTACTCACTACAACTGGTGGTTGTATTGTTTCTTTGCAAATAATGCATTCAAAGCAATCTAAAATCTCTTTCACAATGGCATTCTGTACTGCTCGTACAATGAAAAAATTGGCATTTAGTTTATCTTCAACACATTTTGGCAATTCTTGATGGATAGCTTCTGCCACTGCAATTTTCACGGCTTCTTTGATATCTTGCATGTTAACATCTACAGAGGACACAAATTATAAACAATGTCTTAATTATAGCTCATTCATAGTGTTAGATTGATAGCAGACTAGTATGCTGTAATCAATGTTTTCCCACAGTTATATGTGTATTTCCAATTGCGTGTATGTCGTGAGCATGGAAAAAAGTTTTGTATTTGATTTTTTGGTAAAATGCATTTTTTTGTATAAATAGTATCACAGTTCATTTTGTTTATTCAGTTTTCTTGAAATTATTTACAAAATTTTGAACAACAATAAAGTCTTTGTGGCCAAGAACCAAGAAATTGAATCTTGTCAAATAAAACTGGTCAGAGATTACTCATAGTGACTACATGTACTGTACGTCATACCTTGGGATTGTGCATTGGTCACATGTTCTTCATGTTCATCTTTAATAACAACTATTTCATCAGCTTTTTCTTTTGTTAAGTCTATAGCATAGACTTTACGAGACGCTGATTTCCAAAAGCTTAGGCCTGTGGGGTAAAGACATTATAATTTAAAATAGTTTTAGTACAGGAAGGTATTCACAAATTTCACGTCCCCTTGTTAACCCTCGAACGTACAAGCGAATTCATACCCCCACCATTCTACAAGGGAGAAGGGGGGGGGGGGGGGGGCGGTGGTGGATGGAATCTCTCCCCAGAGTTTTCGTTCTGTTCAGGCGCAGCGAAATAATTTGCCGACATTGAGAAGAAAGCCTGTAGCTCACTCTACAAGAGGAGGCTATTTTTGTTGGCTGAGATGTCATTTGACGCCACATGACGTCATTAGAGCCGCCATCTTGGATCCAACATCTTAGATTTCACAAATAACGGAAATTGATACAAAATCAAGCCAGAATGATTATTGAATGTTAAAATTAAACAAATCGTACAATTCCGTTTGAAAAAAAAATAAAGAAAAATGTTAAAAATGACGATTTTTGGCAAGATCTGCTTGTAATTATGGCATTGCCAAGGCAACGTCAAATATCATGGACACATGGTTTCCATATCAAAGTTTCCGCAAGGGATGAATGAACAGCTACTGAAAGTTTCACCATTGTTGAGAAAATCCTCTTTTCAAAATTTTGAAAAAACCTTACCAGGGGGTGGAATCCCCCCCCCCCACCCTTGTATGCCCGTCAACAGGTTAAAAATATAAATACTGGCAATATGGACTTTACTGGGTTGCTTAGTACATCTCAATACAAACATATTCATTCGAGAACATCCAAGTTATAAAATACTCAACTTCTGAAAGATAACCTCTCTGCTCTACTATTTGTAGGCAGCTATTTAAAGATTACGTGATGGGCTCTCGGCCAATGAAAAGGAAGAAATATACATCTACTGATAATACAAGTTACCTCTAGTCCCGTTTGAATCCTCGAAAGGCAGCCCATTGGCACTGACAAGTTTTATTTCTTCTATACCTAGCTCCTCCTTGCATTTCAGCGTGATGTTGGGAACATTTGCGGTATCTTCTGTAATCAGTACATAAATTTGCCTTGTAGGTGTCTTAACTTTTCCTTTTTCAAGTGATGCCAACGTTACCTTCAGTGAGTATCCACTTACTTTCACTCTTTTCGTAGAATGGGGGAGGTTAGAAAAAACGGAGCTAGAAAAAAAAATACAAAGTAATTAGAAGAGCGTCACATTGGCTAATTCTGCTAGCAATGTCACATTTTTCATCTAATCAGTTAAAATCGGTTTTTAGTGAAACTGAAATGCATCAAATTAATCATCCGCTTGCTACAGTCGTGCTTTTTTATTTTCATAAAAAACAATGAAAATGCCGGGGTTGAAAAAAAAATTCCCAGACTCCCGTAATTTCTCGATCGACGGCCCTTTTAGTTCGATCGATTTGCGCGATATTTCTTGAAAGAAAATTTCAAGCCAAAATTTTACTTTGAGAAATTTTCTGCACATTCGTGCACTGTTTACATTACCTTTGTTGATTTTTGTTTGTGCTCTCTTGTACAAAGTGACCGTTGTCATGGAAAAGCACGTTGGCTCTTTCTTGCAAGCGTGAGAACAGAAGCTTCTTATTGGCTGACGAGTGAACGTTACGAAAATAGATTGAAGAGATACATTCTGACTTCAGTAAAAATGTACATCTTTTTCGAAAATCTTAACGGCATATTTTAACCTTTTGCCTTTTGTTATATTTTAAGCACTTTCGGGGATTTTTTTCGACGCAAACCAGCGCAATCAAGAAAGGCTTGACCACAACATGCATGCGATTTAACAGCTATAACTGTCTTGAGATTTAATGTAAATGTTCCCGAAATTTCGACAATCGAAGACTGAAAAAATCAAATGATTATACAAACCTGAACAAAGGAGAATAGTTGGAGCTTGCCGGTGGAGTACGAAGGCTGGCTGCTCCTTGGTGTTGATTCGACCGGGACGGGGTCCCTTGCACTTTTAGGGTTGTGTCTTTCCTAAAATCTGTAAGGTCAAACCGACCATCGCGGTTCGGCCATTCGGTTGCCAAGCCAAACTCCTCCACAATGTGGATTCCTGGCACATCAAACTGAAACGGGTAATCAAATATTTTTTTAAATAAATGTTAAAGTTCCTTCATCAACGGCGTTACATTCCGAGGAACCCGAAAGCACATGCTTGCAAGTTAAAAGCTTTCTCGCTTTATGACTTACCCCAAACATTTGAGCCAATCTTTCGGCCGACACTTGAGATTTTTTTCACTCTCCTTTCCTCTCTTCCGTCTCCCTCGCCGGTGAAAAATATCACACAATCTTCTGAATCCGCCATGACCAAGATAGACAGCAGCTAAATACCATTCGCAGCTAAATACAATTCGCACGGTTGGTTGGGTTGGGAAACTGAGGGCAGCATAAGAGTCTGCCTCATTACGCGGTAATATGTCGTTTCGTGATTGGTTGATATTTCAGGGTATATGTCAGTTTCAATGCCTTTAGCCAAAAAGGAAAAACGAATACCGATTAATTTTCAAATTCCATCCGAAAGCAAAAAATGAAAAGAAAAATTCAAATCCGTTTTTTCATATAAAGAGAAACGAAAAACAAAAATCAAAAAGTGAATTCGAATTTCGTTTTCCGCCGTGTAAGGAACATTTAAAAACGAAAATGAAAGTCGGATGTCATTTTTCATGGGTGAAAAAAAAAGAATTTTGAAAAAAGGACTTAAATTCCATTTTTACAGCGGGGAAGAAAAATGAAAAACGAAATACATTTGAATTTCATTTTCCTATGTAATTGAAAATCGGTTGGCACTAAGGTACACGCATTCGTTCACTCCAGTTTTAACAATGAATTACATTTTATGACTATAGAATATTGCTACAGAGTTGACGAACTCCCTTAACATTACCCGCAGTTAACTACTTTTGAAAAAAAAAAATACCCATTCAACACAGCTATAGTGTATTAAATTAAATAAAAGAAAAAAATTAACTAATCGTCTTTTTTAACAGTCTCTAAAACTAGTTTTCAGTTTCTTCTGCATCAGCGCTTGTCGTCTGTTTTGGTTCCTTGCCTGCTTCATCTTTTTCCATGGTGACCTCAACGGATCTCTTCTGCGGCAACAAAGCTGGATCACGTGTCGCTTCTATCGTCAGCAGTCCTTCCTTTGACAAACGTGACGTCAATGAGCTGAGATCTACGCCATCGGGCAGCAGAATACGACGACTGCAGTCACGTGATCGGTGACCTTCTGACACCTGCTTTCCAGTGATGGTCAACTCATTTCCGCGCATCTGGATCTTGATCTCTTCTGGTTTGAAACCTCTGAAATCCAACTTGGCCTCAAATTTGTCGTCGTTTGCTTTCTCCTCCACGCGTTTCGTACCCTCGATTACGAGAGCAGCGCCATCTTGGGTAACTCGAGATGTCACGCTTGTCGGATCGACACCCTGGGGTAGTTTGCGGAACCTCTTGAACTCGCTTTCCTCGAATCCATCTTCTCTGTCAATTCGATGCAGGCCATGTAAGGTCACCTTTTCGCTATCAACCTCG
This sequence comes from Oculina patagonica, assembly GCF_052425735.1. NCBI lineage: Eukaryota > Metazoa > Cnidaria > Anthozoa > Scleractinia > Oculinidae > Oculina > Oculina patagonica. The sequence continues at coordinate 9,048,434 of NC_135770.1, forward strand.
ACCGAGATTTCTTCTGGTTTGTATTGACCCAGCAGCACAGAGGCGATCTTTACTGATCCCTGATGAGTTTGTGGGCAGCAATAGTCTCCTACTTGCTGTTCGTAAGCGTTAGCGAGAACGACCTCTCTCCATAGATCGTGAAAAAAATCATAGCCTCTGGGAGCTCGGTTGAAATAACTGTGATAGGAGGAGAAGAAAAAAAAAAACAATAAATAATTATTTCACAGTGACTTGAATATGCCAAATAAAAAATCATGAAGCAAGGTTTTCGGTTTAATAGTGTATTAAGAGATTGCGTCCAATGGCGCGATAAGGATCGATGATGAAGAGATTAGGTATTAAGATCTTTTTTTTTAAATTGTTTCAGATTTGAACACACCACAACGGCAATTCTAATTTACAAAAGAAATAAAAGGAAATACCTGCTTGGATGAAAGGTTGGAAATCTGAAAACGAGAGCCATGCTGTCTTAAAATTCTTCTCTGGATATATTCCACTTCTTGTATCTTGCTTGTAACTTCTGATAAACTTTGTGAACTGTTGATCTGCAACTAAAAACCTCCTTTTATACCCGACGATTTGATTCTAGAACGATCGAAAGTTACTAAAATTAAACCGTTAGTCAATGCTTCGTAAGAGTGACAGACAACCGATTCATCCTGACTCAATGTGACTGGACAAAAATGATTTTATTTTCATTTTTTTCTGGCAAAAACGAGTAATTTCTCGAAAAAAAAGTTTGCAAAATCAGCATTTTTGTCGCACGCGAAAGGAATGTTGGGAAAACCTGACGTCATTTCCAAAACAACAACAACCTCATGAGGACAAAATGGCGGACATGCGAGAATTATGTTCTGCCGCGATTTATACACCGAAAAACCCGATCTTAATAGATAGAATACCACGGAATTTATAGCAGCAATGCCGTGGTTCTTCCCTTGGTCGGACTTCATCAAGAAAAGGGCCTGCAGATATCTATTACAGCATTATCTTGGCCATTTTCTGCAGGAAAAGCTGACGTTAGACCAGTTGACTGTCGATCTCTATAATGGCACCGGAAGAGTTGACAAAGTACCTCTTGATGTTTGGGTGAGTAGCGACAATTAGTAGAAAGAAAAGAACGAGGAGAGATTGCTCTGCGCTTTTTTGCATGAAAATGGAACATTCTATAAACGCTTTCATTGCAGTCCGTGGGGATTCTTAAATCTCTTCGCAGCATTTGAAAATTTTTTCTTGTCACAAGTTATAATGTACAAATTTATTGGGTTGTCTGCAGAAATGATATTTGTAATGATTTACGGTTTATACGGTATTTGTCATGGATAACCATCAAATAATTCAGATCACATCGAGTATTCAATTCAATTCCTGTGTTCTGTGGCGAACTTCTCATCATGATGCATGCATTTTGTGGCTAATTATCGGTCAGTCTTGTTTTGAAAATATTTCTTAAAAGTTTAAATTTACGTCAGCAGTGTTAGGTTTGCGTGGAATGGTGCCAGGGGATTATATTGATAATATAAACTAATGCATGTTTTAGCAGTTTGTTTTCATATTGTGTTTTGAGGCTTCTCAGTTAGAACTGAAATAATATCTGTCTGAGTGAATGCATCATATACATGTAGTGAACAGTGATTTTACTAAATTTGCATGCGATTTTGTATAACTTTGCACCAATAATTATTGGCGTGAAAAGCTCAAAACAATGTGATAAATAATAATACATGATACATTTGCATGTATCGCATATGTGAATGAGACTCACTTTATTTTTTTTAATAATTATAAGAAAGGAATGAATGATTCTTGTTTGTAACAATGACAGAAAGAAAATTGAGAAAAAAAGGCATTTGCTCACAGCTCAAGCTTGCTTTACAAAACACTGGTAGAAGGTGGGTTCAGTTGAATCCTGGTGACTCAAACCTTCAAGGGAAAATGAAAAAGGTTTCAATCAGGGTTCAAAATAGCAGCCGGCTGTCGGCGGTAGCTGGCAGTCTGACGACACTTGCCGGCTACTTTTCACCGAAGAAATAGAAAATATCATGCCTTGATCGGCCAACTAAAATCAAAGTTGCGGTAATGTTGAAGTAAACATTCCATATCAGAAAATAAAGCAGCTACAGGGCTAGAAAGGGCGACTCACTGGTCGCTAATGCGACCAAAATTTCATCTTTGTTGACGAAAACTTCTGGTTTTACGGTTTAGTCGCCAATGTGGCGACTTCATTTCTGTGTTAAGATGAATAATGGGCCACCCTGGCACCTTCTCAGGTATTGTGTCCCTCCAGAAAATTATATTGGAGATCTTATTTGCTTCTCAGACATTCAAAATAAGAAAATAAGTCAATTCTTTTGTATCACTACAAATGTATGTATCATCTATTGTATCACTTCGGAAAACTCACAAATGGCCGACTGTGTTTGAAATCGCCCCAGAATGCATCTGGGTACGTCATGTATGCAGATGGATTGTGTCCCTTGAAAATGCATAGCTCTCTAACAGCCGGGAAAAAATGAGCCTTGACAAAAAAAGCCGACAAATTCAGGCTAAAAACAAAATTTTATTTTGAACCCTATTCAATTGAATTATCAATAGTTCGAGTTATCAATTAAGCAAGGTTCCAGTTAGCGGGAGGTTCAAGTTATTGAGGGTTTGAGTTATCGGGATTCAACTGTAGTTTATGAGAGGCTCTGGGCTGGCTGGGTCTGATTTTATACAATTTAGTGTGCGATTATGGCTAATGAGCACGTATGGTCTGTTCACATGATTTCAGTCAGTGAATGAGATGCTGGACAATGCTGGGTTACCAGTGGAGATCATTGATGGGTTCATTGGCAGCATCTCTGTGTCTGTTCCATGGACAGCTCTTCTCAGTGAAAGCTGTTGTTTGGACATCCAAGGCCTTGAAGTCACCATCACACCAAGACAGCGAGTGGACACAGGTACTCTGCTGTGAGCATAAACTGCATAAAACGTCATATTATGAATAATATGAATAGAATAACTGATCCCTCGGAGAACCAGTTAATTTTGTTTCCCTCGAATCTCAATGTTTGCTTCGCCTTGGGAAACATTGAAATTCTTGGGAAACAAAATTAACTGTTTCCCTCGGGAACAGTTATTATAGCGGAGCTCCACAGCGGCCCGAAGGGCCGCAGGGCAGAGCCCCATACCCATAGAAAATCCACAGAAACAGGAAAACCAATGAACTTGAGTTTTCGTGGTCATCACGGCTAGAGACATGGCTCATGGGCGCGTACGTCTATACCTATGTACGTACAGTACGTCGCCCACTTCAGAAATAGATTAACCCTAACCTCTTTGATACTGGGCATCCACGTTATGGTCAATTGACAGCTGTCAATACAAGGTGTCTGATGACCAGTATCACGTGGCCATATCGCGGGCTCAGGTGTATATCTCCGATCCTCGAGGTAACGTGTTTTTATAAAGTTGACTCCTGACCGGAAAATGGTTTTATATTGTATTGTGGGCTCGACCTATTTTTTATGTCTATGGTCAGAGAATGCAGACATTTAAATAAAGGGCAAAGTAAATTAACGGGGAGCTATGCTATTTAATATACAATGTATATTATGTTTTATAGGAGGTAGCATGACTGATTCCATGATATGGAATGCAATGACAACAAGTATGCAACTGGCTCAGGAGTGCTTGAAGGAAGGTCCGTCCAGTGGAGAGGAACAAGCAGAAGCTACCCCGCCTTTTGAGGGTCTAGAGTCCTTTGCTCAAACCATAGAATCAGGTGAGTGATGGGGGAGTAAACTGTCCAATAACACAACCATAGTGGTGCCTTTAATTAAAGGAAAAGTTCTCATCAAGCTGCTACCACAAAAGGGTATCCCAGTTTCTGTAGCTTTCAGAGCAACTAGGAGATTTATTTTCTACTCCACCCTGTTTGGGATTACACTTCCATCGCAGGGTTACCCCCTGGCATTAAATTTGTTAGTACCCAATAAGTTTTATACACCTTGGTAAGGAGAGACACTAGGAAAGTACATGTATAGGGTGTTGACTAAGAACACAAGGCAGTAATCCCAGCTAGGGCTCATACCTGGACTGCTCAATCAGGAATCCAGCGCACTAACCATTAACCCATTGTATCTCCTACATAGTGTCTTTACCCGCTTTGTTTATCTGCTGATGCCATGATTTAAATTCAAGAATTTTAGAATTTAAATTCCTAGGTGTTTGCTGTTAATGCTACTTGTGCGCCTGTGAGAAGTAATTTTTTTTAACAAGTTTTCATTGTTTATGTTCACAGTATTGGCGAGAGTGAAGCTTTCCTTTACAGACACAGTGATTAGATTTGAACATTTACCAAAAGACACTATAACAGGGATTGGATTAGAAATACACATTAAAAGGTAGGTTGAAATTATAGGCCTGCCAACTCTCACGCATTATGCATGAAACTTTGAAAACTTCAAAATAAATCTGTCAGTGACTTTTTATATTATACACTTATAATAATAATAAAAAAAATAATAATAATAATAATAATAATAATAATAATAATAAACCTTTATTTAACCACGATCTGTTTTAAAGCAAATACATGCTTGAGGGGTCATGTGTACGTGTGACTAACTACCTACCTAAGAGAAATTAATATTACATTGTAATAAACTAAAATAAACGATATTATATTTAAATAAGAATAAGATTTAAAATTGAAAATCACACATGTGTTTTGGAGTTGTCTGAATCGACAAACTGCCAAAATTAAGTTTTTTAAATATGGGGTCCATTCTCGTTTTTTTGCAAAACTGCTTGTGGTTGGTAGCGTTATTAAAGTAGCATGACACGAAATTCCATAAGACTGCACCTCTGTGCTGGATTGAGTTCTTTAAAAAGGACGTTGAAAATCGTGGGACAACCGCTTTTTTGTGTCCTCTTAAGTTGTAGGGTCCGTGTCTCCACGTTACTAAATCTGAAATCGTTTTAGGAATCTTTTCTTTTTTTGCTTAATAAATGAATCTACTCTTGTTGTCTGTAGAATTGATTATTTAGATCTATCCACTGAGCTTGCTGAGAGGGACAGCCACTACAAAGCTAAGAGTGTCTATGAACCCGCTGCTTGTGCCTGCAAGAATCTCAAGATCTTTGGAGTGTCTATTCACCTGGATGAATTCCCAGAGGAATCAAGGACTATGCCTCAAGCCTCTGACTTTCCTCAATCACCTCCACCCTCCCCTGGTAGTGATTCATGTTCTCCACCCCTCCATCACCCCCACGGTCCTCTTGAAGGACTTTCATTGTCAGCTGAACAGTTCACCACCCCTCCCCTCTCAGGAAGTCTGCTACCACCAATCAAGATTGCAACATTTGCTGGCCACTCTGAAATCAAACTGAAGCTAAAACAAAATGTTGCCGTTCCTGGGCCCAAGGTGGGATTTGAAATGCTAAGAATTAAAAGCTGTAGTGTTTAATCAAACAATATAGGATTTATAGAACTCCATCTTTATGGTGTGAGTCTGCGTTCCAGCTTAGTGACCCATCAGGGCCGAAGGTTATCCTGGTTTCTGTAGCATGAAGGGACTAGGAATATTTCTACTATCCCTGGATAGGATGCTTGTCCATCGCAGGGTTACCCCCAGCAGTAAATTAACTGGTACCCATTTAGGGGGGTACTCCGGCTTGTTAATGACGGGGATGATCGAAGGATTTTTTTGGGTTTGAAATTTTCGATTCAGGGATTTTTTTGGGTTGGAAAATTTGGCAAGTATTTTTTTGGGTGACTTGATTTAGATACACTGTAGGGGATTTTTTTGGGCATTAAAAATGAACTAAAGTGCCTTAGCACGGCCTTGGCATATTAATGGTATCATGAATAAACAAAACAAAAGTTCTTTGTGTTATGTTATTGCCCCTCCTGGAAATTTAGGGGTAATTTGACAAGGGATTTTTTGGGGGGTTATTTTTGGTCCAGGGATTTTTTTGGGTAATGTCGGAAGACTTAGGGATTTTTTTGGGTCCTGAGTTTTGCCTCCATTTGATCATTCCCGTCATTTACAAGCCGGAGTACCCCCCTGGGATTTATACACCTGGGTGGAGAGATCTGGAGGCAATATGAGAGTAAAGTGTCACACACAAGAACAAGCAATGCAGTGTCCCTGCCAGGGCTCAAACCCGTACTGCTCGATCTGGAGTCCAGCACACTAACCATTATTAGCTTAATAATGGCGAGTGCATTTGACTCTGGATCATGCAGTCTATGTTCAATATACTGGCTGGGGTCACTGTGTTGTGTTCTTGGGCAAGACTGCCAGTCACAGTGTTTTTCTCCACCGGCAGGAGTATAAAGAGGTTAACACTGTACATGTATTATAGGAACCTGACAAAATGGTGAGGTGTAGGGGTGGGTAACCTGGCATTGGACTAGCATCCCACCCAGCTGAGATAACCACTTCACCCCCTCCTCCCCCCCCCCCCTGCAATGCAGCTTAACCTTACCTTACCTTCTTCTTAATGACAACCATTCACTCTCTTCCTGCATGAGAGATATCTGGAGTTTGAACTGTAAAATTTGAACAAGTAGGACTTGGTACTGACAACTGACAACTCTACCGACAACTGTACATGTATGGTTTAGGGGTTGTTACACTTTTTATGTCAATGTAACCAATCAGGAATGTTATACACTCAGGTCTGTAATCTGCAAGTTTAGAATGATCATAATTTAAATTGAATATTACATAAATTCTCTTTTTGTAATTGACTAAGTTGGGGGATTTACTATTTCTTTTAGATGGATGTTGAGTGTTTTCTTGGAACATTAAATGTGTTCTTATCACCCAAACAAGTTCACCTGCTTGTAGAACTCTGCAGTGGATTTTCATCACCAGGTTTGTGCTGAAGATTAAACACTATCTAATTGCAAATTGTATCCGACAGACAGGCAGACAGACAGACAGACAGACAGACACGCAGGCAGGCAGGCAGACAGACAGACAGACAGACAGACAGATAGATAAATAAAAATTGGGTCAGACAGACATGCACACAGAGACTTTAATTTATCATTCTCTAAGCTTCTTTCAATGCTCTAGTTATTGCAGTGCTCTGTTTCTAGAGATACATTGCCCATCTGGACAAGCTTGGGCAAACATTTTGTAATTCATCTGATTATGCTGGACATGTCACCCCTCAAAAGTAGCTTCTTCTTGTAATGCAATTTTTAAGCTGATGCATCACTTAAGGTAGCTCCTTTAGATGGGTAGTGTATTGTGCCCATCTTTATGCTAGAAAAACATATAACCATTTAAATACATTGTGTTTGCCTAAGCTTGTCCAGATGGGTAATGTGTCCCTGGCAAAATTACAGTCATCGATACAGCTACACATTGCAGAACTATCATTCTCTCCTAGACATGTCCAGCCATACCACAGGGAAAGACCACTCAGTCAACAAACCCATGCAACCAGAAGACTTCCAAAAGATTGAACAAGACTTGCAGAACCAACTCATGTCTGCAAAACAACAGGAACAGAGACATCAACAAGGACGGCAACGTGTGGACTCATGGAACTTCACCCCTGACTCTTGTGGAACAAATGATATCCTCTCCCACTACTCCTCAGGTGCTGATTATGACAGCATCTTAGGGGAGGAGGGAGAGGAAACCTTTTATTCCATGTCGTCCAACCATGACTTGCTTCCGCCCCTTGAGGAACCTGTTTTGCCTGCAGACATGTTGACAGTAAAACCCTCTGGAAATCTGCTGCAGTCACCAGAATTTTCACCTTTGGGGACTTTGGGAGGTGTGCAGTCACCGCCATACAACTTGATAAACACTATTGGGTACGACAAGAGATTTGTGAGCCAGAAACTTCAAATACCAGGCACCTCTCTAGCAGAAGCTGCAAATACCGTCTTTGTCAGTGCAAAGCAATCCATGTCATCTGTTTGTGACATGAGAACTGGTAAGCAAACATGTTCTCTTCAGAAACAGTTTTTACATTGCAATATACAAATAGCAAAATGAACCAAAAACTGTTTCATCACAATATGCTGTTGCACCTTTTCTCATGTGCAGTTCTGGAAAAAATCCATACCCATCCCATTAAGGTCATTGGAAATTCTGAGGGGGGTGGTCTCAAAAGCCAAACTTTTTAAAGGAAAGTATGGGGCTTAACAGGAATTTCCAGAGGGAGGAGAAATTCAAATCAAAAAACCTTTCATGGGAGGGGTATGGCTGTTCAGAAATCTGGTAAAATCTGTGATATACTCCCTTTTATTGAACTTGAGTGTTAAGGGTTTACTGTACACGTTATTTTTTGCCATTGATTATTTTAATAGATGCTCCTCAAAGCAATGTTTCAAGACACAGCCTTTCATCAGCTAATCCTGGTCTTGCTGGAATAGCAGCCCTGGATGATCCATGTCCTGACGTGATTAAAGTAAGCATGAAACTTTCAAGTCTGGCTGTAACAGTCCTTCACATCGATCCAGTGCTGTCACCGTCACCAGAGGCTAAAGTCTTTCATTCTGACGACAGTCATCCACTGTCTCTCATGGCAGACAAGTTCTTTTCGAGCCTTGGCACTTATGGATTTGGAGGAAAAGACTTTGAAGAGATGGCGAAAAAGTTTGCTTCAGCATGCTGTGCGGATCACCTTAGGTTAGTGTTTTTGTACAGTATCTTAATCTGTCATCGGGGTTCTCATTAAGTGCCGGCAACCAACTAAAGAACTGGCTACATCGAGTTTTGAGCCACCTTCTTTTCGGTGAAATAGCCTATTACATGATTGTATGTTTTAAATGTTTTCCAATGAATACTTATTTTTATACAGTCACTGACATCTGGTTCTTTTAGGTGTATGGCTGCTCCTATCTCATTTGATTTTGAGAGAACTGTCAGCAGTTCACACCAGACTGGAAACATTGAATTGTCGACAGGGAAACTGGAGCTAAATGAGTATTTATTTGAGCGATCATCAACTTCAGCACCTGCTCCAATCCCTTACTCAATCACACAGGTACATGTCCTTGTCAAGATTCCTCTTTGCACCGGGTGCTTCAAACATGTAAATCATCAATACATACATGTATATTTTTTTTATTTTGTAAATTCTGATCATTGGCATTATAGCGATGGAATGGAAGGGAAGCCTCGAGCCATGCGGCCCATACTGCCGGAGCTCATCCTGGGTTCTGTAGCATTAAGCGGCTAGGAATATTTCTACCTCCCCCCTCCCTAAATGTGATGCAAGTCCATCGCAGGGTACCCCCAGCATTATTTTGCCTATGTACCCATTTATACACCTGGGTGGAGAGTGGTGCTATGAGAGTAAAGTGTCTTGCCCAAGACCAAAACATAGTAAACCCAGCCAGGGCTCGTACCCAGACCGCTCGATCTGGAGTCTGGTATGCTGTCCATTAGGCCACTGTGCCTCCAATAATTAGTGATGAAATGCAGTGCAGTGTTAAAGGATGGAACAGGGACTACCCCAGGGGGGTACTTGCAGTATATACATGACGGGGAGGTCCGACGTATTTTTTTCGGTTGAAAATTTACATCGGTATTTTTTTGGGTCAAGAGATCTGTCATATATTTTTTTAGGTCTTAAAGTCTGTTTTATTGAATAAATCAGTATACAGGTGCTAGGTCTTGTACTTTTTGGGGTAGAAAATTTTGATGTCAGGTATTTCTTTGGGTGTAAAATTTCAGGCTCATGTATTTTTTTGGGTTCACAATATGAAGCTCCGTCGGACCCCCCCGTCATGTATACTGCAAGTACCCCCCCCCCCGGGGGGACTACAGGAAAAAAATGATATGTACCCGTATGTAATACATTATTTTTTTCATTTGTTAAATTGTTTATTTTAAATAAATGTACCAGCTTGAACGTTGTCTGCTTGAACCATATTTATGCCAAATTTTCAACATGGCTGTTTTCTTACATGTATAACATGCAAGTCTTTGGTGCATGTGCTGGTATTTGGATGAATTCCCTCTTGCCTGGATGGACATCCAATTAAATACATGTTTATTGTGATGTACAAAAGGCATCAAAACATGACAAGAAAGGGAATAATCTCCTGCAAGATTAAGTTAAGAATGTAATGCTGAGGTTGAACTTCCTATCAAGGATGGCTTATACAATAATTTCATTTAATTTTATTCCTCACTCTGTTTCAGTTGCTGAAGTTATTGTCTAGTGATGGTCAAGCAGCGCCTTATTTTGGACTTAATCCAACGTCTTCCCTTCCCTGCCTCAGACTCAAGTACAGAAGCACTCAAAGAACAACCTCACCGGTAAATTATCTTCTTCTCTTCCTTTATATTCATAATTATTAGAACGTAGACAACTATACAGATTTTACTGCTAGGAACCCTGAACCTGGAGGGCCACAGGTTTGTTAGTACTTAAAATTACACTTTTAATGTGCTACCCTTGAAAAAATACTAGAAATAATACTAAAATATTACAATTTATACTTGCTATTTCCGTTCCATGTTGTTCAAGCTTTTAAGTCAGTTTTTGTTTCCTCCGTTTTACCAGGGCGTCGTTCAAGGTCGCAATGTTGTGTTACCAAAGACAGACTTGTCCCTGGAGCTGGGTGGCCTGCTCTGTGAAGTAGACGTGTCTATAGTCGACAGACTGGCTGCATTGTTGGACCCACAACCTGTGTTTATGAACCACCCCTCAAACATGCAGTCGCGCATGTTTAAATCTTGTAATCCCTCAATAGTGGTATGTTTTTTATCTCTTACAGTGCCTAAGATTTATGAAGGGAAGCAATGGATTTGGCTTTGCTATATAATAATGTCAGAGTTAATAATTATTTCACATAAAGTTGTTTGGTGTCATTTCTCAGGATTGTGTATAAGTCAACATACAGTTAAAGGTCATTACAGTTTAGAGCCTTTCCTAAATTGACTGTTTGTTAACTACCTTTAGTTATTGTTACATTTGTACATGTACTTATTTTTATGGGACTTAATTTCGCAAAAATAGAATGGACATATTCTGGGGGATTCAATTTTCGCAATTTGACCAAAAAATATGTTCAAAACAAAAAAAAAAATGCGATAAAAAAGGTTAAAAATCAATTTCCGTTAAATAACAATAAGTTACAAAAATGTAAATCTTATTTCTAAGTCAAGTGCACAAGAACTGGTGATCTTTTGTAGTTGACATAATACTTACAGTCCATACAGTTTATGCATGGACTTAGACCATCGAAGTCAATGCATAACCTGTAGATGGATAGCATTTCTTCCTGAAATTCTTTTGCTGACCTCTTTTATCTAAATTATCCCAAAAGTGCTTAGGAGGAGGTGATTAAAACAACAGCCTCATTCAATTCTCAGAGATGTGATTTCATCCTCAGTTGGTACCTGTTCCTCACCTAGACACACCTGTGATAACAAGACATGTGTTGTCTTTTTGTTAGAACCAGCAGGCTGTGTTTACTCAAGCCATGGAAGATACTCCTGCAGTAGAACAGCCTTTTAACATTCACCTGTCCTGCCCTTCACTTACTCTGGTCTTAAGGTGAGCACCTGACAGATTCTTAGTTGGTAATCTAGTAGACTTGCACCAAGTCATTGAGCAAGTCTAGTAATCTAGCTTCTCTCTACGTATTGTACTTTATGGTCTTTCTGAAGAGGCTGAGTCTAATGCAGTTACAATATGAAGACAGTTCAATGTTTAGACCTCACAAGCCTTTACGGTGGAATGTCATTCTGTGCTTGTGTTAAATATTAATAAATGTAATACTGGGAACCTTGGGTTGGGGGATAATTCTATCAAGAGCTGATCTCATTGTACTATCTGCTAGTGATATTCTTTTGGTCTAGATAAAACTGAGAATTGTTCATGAAAATCCCTAAAAACAAGACCTAAATCATGTCATAGATTCTTATTTAAGTTTTTCATACTAGTGTTCTGTAACTGCGAGACCTACACAATAGACCATTTCCGAGTTACACTTCGCTTCTGTTCCAAAACAAGTCTACGGGCAAAATCATTCATATGAAAATGAGTGACACCTACAGGTCCATTTTCATGTAAATCAAACTCATTTTCATTTGAATGGTTTCACACGTAGACTCGTTTTAAAACAGAGGCAAAGGGTAACTTGGAAATGGCCTATTACTCGGATGTGCGGAATACCTTCAGAACAAAACTGTGCATTGTTCCTGAAAAAGTTTCCTACTGTTGAAACCTCTGAGTTTTTGTAGTAGTTATAGATTAACTATATAGAAATCTTAGAAATCCCATGTTTACAGTGAGATCAAAATTAGTATTTTCACTGGCATTATAGATTTCCTATTCCAGACTTACGCCCAGCTGTGGATCGTCGCCCTTGGTGGAAACAGTCCTTGAGGAAGGAGCGTTTAGTATTTGACTTTACGGCTGTAGAATTCAACACGTGCCTTACTGGATCTGAACTTGCCTGTCATTACGATATCAGCTTTAAAGAACTGCATGGTATGGGCAACCATATGGATATTTATACCATGCCATAGAAAATACAGCCAATCAGAATACAGGAAAGCCGTTGTATATTCGACGGTATTCAACCCAACCTTCCCATCGTGCGCTGCGATTGTATTCTCGACGAAATTTAGTACGCGTATTTTCTATGGCATGGTATAAAATAGTTACACAACACTTTCTCGTGGTATACTATGGAATATCCCACTTGTCACTTGTATTTTCTTGGTATACCGCACTCGCCTAAAGGCTCGTGTGTATACCGAGAAAATACAAGTGACTCGTGGGATATTCCATAGTATACCACTCGAAAGCGTTGCATAACTAGTATATGTTATCCTTTATCATTTTAGTTACATTAGATCTGTTGTTATAGTGAGTAGCTGTATTAGTTAAGTGACAATTTCAGTATTTTTTGTAAGTGCAGTGTAAGTTCTGAAAAAAGAAAAGAAAAGAAGTCATATTGCTCCGATCCGTCCTTTTGCTTTACTGTAAAAGTTTCTATCACTTTGGAGTTTGGAAGAGTTGTTTAATTAAATAAATGTTAACATCAGCCCATTAGAATGGAGAGTGTAACCGGAAACTCAAAGCTTAGCACTTGATGAGATGCTATAACTGAAGCCGATGTTTCACTGTGAAATGTTCTCATAGGTTACTTCCAGGAAGATACAAGCAGTGACAAAATGCCTGTTATTTACGTCACATATAATCAGACAGAGAGCGACACAGGAAATGGTGGATTTGACTGGCCAAGGTAAATATTAAATAAATATTTCCATGCAATATATTTAAGTTAACGCACTTAAATGATATCGCTAGTCTTGTCGCACATATCTATTTACCTGAGGTGTCTTACTGGCTGTCTTAAAGTCAGACATTATTGAATCCACTTGGTTGTCAACCTTGTGCCCAGAGGCCGCGATCCTTTTGGTCCCCACTAACTGAGACCTCTGGGTTAGACTAAAAGCCCACCAGAAACACGGCCAAATCTGATTGGCTGTTGAAAATGTGTGCATTTTATCAGCAATTTTTGGCACACACACACCCAGGAATTCCTGGTTCTGGTTTTTAAATCGCCCAGAGCCATTACGTTTTCCGTCCGCTGGTTAAGGGGGGCGCAGGATCTGGGAAGGAGATTGCTGGGATGTTGATGTCCACTTATGCAACGTATTCCTTGTACCATGAGACATGTTGTCAAGTGACCCTTTAAGAGTCACTGACCATTATTTCACACAACCGAAAGGCAAAACGTTTTTATTCTAAACCAAAATATTCTACTGATGATAGAGCAGTTTTCAATTGAGTGTCGTAAAACCAAAACCAAAGTAATTACTCTGGCCAATTACAAAAGACACAGACCAATCAAAACTCGTAGCAAATACATGTAGCTGGCACAAAGCGCGGGAAAACGTGCGCGATCGAGTTACGATTGGTTTTGGTTTTACTCCTGATTGGCCGAGAAAGTGGCGTGAAATTTTTAAACCAATCACTAAGCGTAGTGAACGCAAAACCAAAGCAAACGCAAATTACTTTCGACACTCAAGTGAAAACCGCTCTAATGACCTTGATAATGGTATGTTGGGCTTTGTGTAGTAGTAAACTCGAACATCAGTATACTAACCTTAGGCACCTCTGGCTGCTGTAATGTTCCTCGGCGATCTCACACCCACCCTAGCTACCCGTGAAATAAATGAATACAGAGAGAGTTAGCCTGCGTGGCAGGCGTAGAAAAGGAAAGGGGAGCGAAAGAATGAAGGAAAAAATGCAAAAGGGAGATGGGAGGGGCCTCTCCCCACTCCCCACGTCCTTCCGTCCCCTAGTAGCCTGCAAACAGGCTCTCCCGAGTGGGGCAGGGCGGGGAGGGAAAAAACAATCAAGCGAAGCGCGCGCGCTGAGGGGGAGAACGAGCCACACTTAGCTCGCTTTGGTCACCTTCTTCATTTTACACCCAGCTCCACGTGGGAGCCTGTTCGCAGGCTACTCCCCTAGCCACGCGGGCAAAGAGAGAATAAGCCTGAACAAACCCCTACTCTTTTCAAACATTTCTGTGAGTTCTTTAATGCCACCAACTAGTTATTTTGAAATAACAAACTCGCAGGGAACAAGGCTCAACGTTCCTGCTCAAGGACGTGATAATCCGATCTGTTACAATTCTCAATTTTGTTGGTGCTTTTATACAGTATTGGTGATGAAATAACGTCATTTGTTTGTAGGATTGTGATCACAGTCCAGCCACCTGCTCCTCTGTCAGCTCTAGAGGAAGTCCCCTCATCAGATAACTCACCTCTCAGTTCCCTGGATGCCTACCCTATGATGAAAGCTGAGCCATCTCCATTCTCCTCCAGACCTGTCATGTTTGAGACAGAAGAGGTTGGTATTTATAACAGTCCGTCCAGCTATATAGCGGGTATATGCTGCTCTTAAAAGAGCTATGTCATGGTCTAAACTGTTCTGAAATTAGTGGCAGGCAACTTAACCCATAAAAACATTATCTTTGAACATCTAAAGGAAGATATAACCTTAATTTGCGTCTAGAAATCAAGCTACGGCTAGTCATCGACTTTTTTTAAGACGCGTGGAAACAAGCCTTACTTTTTCAAGTTGCAATCCGTTTCCATCCGAGCCATCCGCAGCCAAAGATGCTCGTGAACAGTTTCAGCGCTCGAATGTAGCAATTTTAAATAAAAATAGACAATTATTTTTAGGTTTCCTGTGACACAAATATAATTGCGTACCTCATAGAGGCTATTTACAGACTTGAAGTAAGACCGGGCTGGATGATGTCAGGTGTCCTTCTACATCCTGAACTTGGCAAAAGGAGTCGGAACGTTTAATAGTTATGGCCGAATGTCTATAGTACTATTAATCACAGACATGCATACCGAATTCTCTTAGAATTTATGTACATTAAGTGATTCATATAAATTAAGGTCAATAAAAATGGGGTTTGCAAATGGAATGGAATGACTTTTTTGATTGCAGCTTCTAATGCCTGGCACCCAGGAAGAAATGAATCGGTTTCAAGAAGACACAGTGTCATCATCCAAAGTACATGTAGAATGCACCTTCCCCAGGCTGGATGTCAACCTACATACAAAGGATGTCTTTGAGAACATCTATAACAGGTGAGTAGATTTGTGAAATTTTGATACATGTACACTTTGAATTCCCCTCCATCCATCCATCCTCTCCCCCCCCCCCCCCCCAATTCCCAGGGAAAAGTTAAAATTGTTGACCCCGGTGGAATTGGAGCACATGACCTCCAAATCAAACACTGCATCATCGTTGCTTTAAGCAACGTGGAGAAAACCTGGCAGAAAATCGGTGAACACCTCTTCAATACGGGCACCAAAAGGGCAGAGCTAGGTGTCTGTATAAGAGAGTTTTTCGCATTATAAATGCAGAAATTTAATCAATTCTAGTCTCTTTATTTCCAATAGAACTGTCCATAATATAGGTTCCGTATTATAGAGGTGTCCGAAAGGAGAGGTTCAACTCTTCAGTAAAGTTTACCCAGTATTAATTTTTTATCTGTTGTTTTTTTTCAGGCTGGCAAGTGACTTGTTGCTATGGGAACCCATGGCTCCCTCTCCAGCAGACCGGCCTGACCCATGTGGATTCAATGTTGGCACAGGGTTGGACCTAGCCAGTCAGATGATGCAGGCACAAGGACCAGATCGGTTTGTCATGTGCAGATCAGGCCTACGCAGTTACGATGATGGTAAGTACCGGAATCACTTTATAAATTACAGTTCAGCATCCCTGAATTATCCACACAGTAGGCTTGGATAAATTTTGCCGGCAGAAACTCGAGCAGTATTCACTACTTTTGGCAGCGGGCATTCTGCGGGGAGAATTTGAACAGAATTCGCGCAAAATACGGAAAGACTTAGTAACACAAAAGATATATGGTTAAATATTAGAAAGCAAATTTCAAAACTAATCGGACAGCTGTACCGACCAGAACTCAAACAGAGTTTCGTTGCCCGAGTAGAATTTTGATCAGAAAATGCGATTTTTACAAGCGATGTCAGCAAACAGAACACGCCAAATAAAGAGGAGAATAGGCCATTTCCGAGTAACCCTTTGCCTCTGTTTCAAAACGAGTCTAGACTACGTGCGAAACCATTGAACATTCACCTACAGGTCCATTATCATGCAAATCGAACTCATTTTCATTTGAATGATTTCGCACGTAGACTCGTTTTGAAACAGAGGCAAAGGGTAACTCCGAAATGGCCTATTTAGCCAAGCGCACTACACAGGCCTTACCGGCATAACGGCACGTTATTTTTGCCCGGGTATGTTTAAAACTGACTGGCCTATCGTTCTCTTTGTACATATAATGTAGATGCGTCCTCATCTGATGAAGAAAGCAGTAATTTTACGTCACTGGAGAACAAATACAAACGTACAAACTCCAACCCTAATGGCCAGACAGCCTTCACACTTACACTCAGTGTCAGCAAGGCTAGACTAGCAGTTTTCCCTATGAGTGAGGTAAGTTCTAAGTTTTAAGACAGGCTCCACTAACGGGAATTTTAACAAGGCATTTTCCATTAATAAACCGCTCGAAAACGCCCACGGAGCAAGGCAAACTATGAATTGTTTGTTTTGATTGTTTGTTTGTTTGTTTTTGTTTTTTCGCCAACCCTTCTGCCCTGAGTAGTTCGTTTGACAAAACGCGAGAGGGCCACGGACAAATATGTACAATCGCGTAGATCAAAACTTTAAATCCTTTTGAATAAAATGCAACCTAAGTGGCATGTACGGCTGCATAATACAGGTCAGAATAAAGCGAACAAAGAGTGCAAAGTTTTAACGCAATTCTTACAAACCCTTGATGAGTGTATCAGGCTTGCTATCCAACGTTTGTAGAAGTAATTCATTTTAGCAACAGCTTTCAGTTAGTCGCGTACTACGTATATAAAAACACCTATGTAAGCGTATTCCTAAACCAATTAAGTATTAGAAGTGATTTAACAATTTTTTGAGTGTTCTCTGTATCTAACAAACACGTTTGGATGCTCCAAATATTCCAAAAAAGCTTAAAGTGTTTATGACACGAAATCTTTTATTGGCTTTTTTCTTTCGTTGATATGCTTAAATAAAGGATTGACAGTTAAAATTTGTCCAAAAATCTTTTTCCGTCATTTTTGCCTCCGAAATGTTGCACTCTCAGCCATCTTGAAAATTCATCAAACAAGTAGACGTCACAAAGGTGACGTGACTACCTTTTGGCCGCGCGCCGCTATGACAAAAGGTACGTCACGTCATCTTTGTGACGTCTACTTGTTTGATGAATTTTCAAGATGGCTGAGAGTGCGACATTTCGGAGTCAAAAATTGACGGAAAAAAAATTTTGGACAAATTTTAACTGTCAATCCTTTATTTAAGCATATCAACGAAAGAAAAAAGCCAATAAAAGATTTCGTGTCATATACACTTTATGTAACACTGTTTTCTTTTCTTTTCAGATTTCTTCTCCCAGTGGAAGTTCCAGGGACTGTAGCTCATGTTCTGAAGAAGTACTCGGAGAAATAGCAGCAGAGTTTAATGACATCACATTCTTTGTAGCAGCTTGTTACAAAAGTCAAGTCGATCTTACCTACCTGTGTCTTCAATCTCAAAAGGTCGCTTTTCAGCATGCGCCTGTGGTGCCACAGGGAGCCCATGTGTCCATGGAATCCGCGTTCAGTGGAGCTGAGCTCCAGTCTACCCTCTACCACACTGAACCGGGCATACGACAGGTGGACGGGAGGACTAGTGAACCAATGTTTGCCTTTGCGATCAAAGTTTCAGCGGATACTTCGAAAAACATCAAAGTAAGAAAGCTAACTAAAGGAGGTGTATAGGCAGGTTTAGTGTGTTAGTCTTGTAATCTGAAGATCCCAGCTGTTTCAAGCCCTACACCCTGCCTTAAGCTAGACTAGAGTTCATCTCCTCCGCCATGGTCAGTAGCGTCCTGCTATTTGGGATTTTTAACTTTGCTATTGCTTGCTACATGGCGCCACAAGGTGGTAGCTTTGCAAAGACAAACCCGTTCTAGCAGCCGTATAAATGTAGTATTCAGCGATTTTCACTAAATACTTCATGTATACGGCTTCTAGAAATGTGAAATATTGCTTCTGGGATGCTGTTTGGCTATCCTTACTAATGCGCTACGGATACTAATACACACGACAAAGCTTAAAATTTGGATTTCTTTAGGAGGATATAGCCGGCGTTTGAAAAAATCCAAGCTAGCTATTGCAAGTTTCTTCCGTGAGACTAGCTCTCTTATTTTACCTTTAGCAATTGCTCTCAATCTTATAGTGGAATCGTTACTTTAATTTGTAAGTAGCTTATGTTGTGTTGTTCTATATGTACTTGCAAAACGTTTCTGAATGTAGTTTGAGTAATGTTATGCTTGTTTTTTTTTTTATATATATGTGTTTCAAATATTTTATAAGTAGTAGATGTTTTGTTTGTGGTATTATTCCGGATTTACAGAAACAATTTATTTTCTGTTGGTGTTGCACTTATTATATTTATATGTAAGTATTGAAAAGGCGCTGACACACTAGGAATTTTCTTGCAAGTGGTTACTTCAACAATTGATGTGGTGTTAACTGATAATTGTTGCAGGAAATTCTATTTTCATTGGGACTCCGTAGAAGCACTCTTCGCCACAGGATGCTTTCTTCTAAACAGATGTGGCTCACACAGGTATGTTCTGGTTATTTATTCAAGAGTTTCAACTGTTGCTTTTTTTTTGGTAAAACCTCTTTTGATTTAGCGTCGTTTTTTGTGCAAATCTTCATAAAACCACTCACAGAGTTTCCGATTCTTTTCAAGTTATTTTCCTGTCAAAAGAAAATTGCGCGCGCACTCACAGCCACTCAAGAAGTTTGGCTGTGTCTTGATAAAGGAAAAACCCATCCGTGAATGATTGTTTCCTTAAGTTAACTCTTGGTCTCTTGTGTACCGTTACACAAGGACGGAACCAACAATATTGTCTCGTAAACGTGGCGCTTTCAGGATAGGTCATGTCGCTTAGCAACGTCTGGGCCAAAAAACTGCAGGCTCAATGAACTCTACGAAACTCACTCGATACCTAACAGTGTTTATACTTTAACAGAATGCGCTCTGGTTAAGATGCATGTTGGTGGTGATTTTTACGAAAACTGGTCTAACACCTTTCTTCCTGCAGGTAAAAGATTTCTTTGACGTGAAGGATGATCCGGTTCTTGGTTTCAGTCCCCCAGCGGTTGTGACAGTGTTTCATACTCACGTGTGGGAAGGCACCATTGACTACAGGTTTGTTGTCAAAAGTTTTGCTGGACATGTTTTATTTGCGTCCAGGTAGCACTCTGTTCTTTTTTACTGAATAGGCCCTTTTTCGAATGTTTTCAAAAGCGCATTTTCTTCTTAAAGGGTAAGAATAGCCTGAGCAAGATCTCTTTTTTTCGGGGGCCTCTTTCCTTTACTCCGTACCTTTTATGGTCGTTTGGTTTTCTGCGATCTACGAGTCAGCTTAGTCAATGATAGTAACTTGCGTTTTTGGTTCTTCTTGTTGTTTGTAGGCCAATTCACCTTCCGTTACGAGTTCTTGTCACCATGGAAACGTTCAGCGTGTCAAGTAACATCACGATTGAGTCCAATGTCTCTTTATTAAGGTACGGTTGAGAAACACTGACTGTCTACTGTTCTTAAGAAGTAGCGCAAAACTTTAGTACCAAGATTATTACAGATCTAGCATTGATTTTGTAGAACAGTACTCAACAAATGACAGGAAGCCATTAGGAAGTGAGGATAGCTAACGATGGCGAGGATGGAAATGGATTACAAAGGAGCAAAACTGAAAACGCGAAGCTTGCATGTAGGAAACCCAACAATAATGGTTTGATTTATAAACAGAACTCAACAAATGGCGGGAACTCATTAGGAAGTGAGGATAGCTAACAATAAGAATGGTTGCCTCGCGTTTCCAAGTGTGGCTCAGATTCCTTTGCTTCATGCCAATTCCAACCTTTTCCCTGGCGCTATTTTCCCATTTGACAGTACTAATAACGGTCGAGTAGTATCCTCTTACCACTCTGATTGGGTTTTTGGAGAATTCTGCCCAACAAGTTTGTTCGTTTGTAGTAAATGTTAAAGGTTACTAACACAAATCAAAAATTAACGCGATCATTTTGGAAAATTATCGCAGGCAAACCGGTGTAAACTTAATTTAAAATGTAGATCAATTTTAGGTTAACTGCTTCCAACATTGTACTTCGCTGACAAAGCGTAATTTTTAAAATACAGTTTAAAAATACAGTTTAAAACTGTTTTCTGTTCGTCTGGATTTTTATTTATTTATTTACTTGTTTTTTTTCAGATTTATTATCGATGATGCGGCATTATATCTCTCGGACAAATGCAGTGGTTCTGCAAATATCAGAAGTAAGTTCTATCAGTATTTGGTGCGGTTTCTTTTTTGTTATTTCGTGATTTTATGATACTAATTCAAGTGTTGTGGTCTTTCTTTCAGACTATGTGTGTGTGTTAGATCTTGGCATGTTTGAGCTGTCTCTTTTCGCGTGTGACGGCAGTGAACAGGTACAGTAGGATAAACGACAAACAAAAGTCATTCCCGTCCCGACCTACCGCAGTCAATAGAGAGAGACCTGTACAAGAGACTGAGTTGTACGAGTACGACTTATGGTTTCGATTGTTACATTTCACACCAATCTCGTAGGGAGAAGTGAGGGCTCTGGGAACGTAACTGGATTGAAATTCGAAAGTCCTACTCGTATTCCGAACTGAAGGTCCCTAATTAGTAATAAATATCTGGGTTTGGGAGGCGAGGCACCCTATATGTTTAGACTGACAGTCTTCTACTCAACTGGTCAGCAACAGGGAGGAGCTACGGCTCTGGGAAAGTAACTGGATTGAAATTCTAAAGTCGTACTCGTATTGCTATTTAAAGGCCCTTCATAAGTATTTTATCAGACCACCTTTGTTTCGCTTGATTTTGTTAGAAAATTGTTTAAATATCGTGGATAATATTCTAAATTGTGCACGCTTATTAGAGGAGCTAGTCGTCACGGACAACACATTTTGAAAAAATTGGCAAAATTTTTCAAATTTTGTGGTTCGAAATTTGTTCTAATCTTTATCAGACGAAACCATTCTTGGTTATTTTCGCCTTTTTATTGATCCTTTGTTGTGTTTCTATGTTAGAAAACTAATATTTCGAGGTTTCCTTTAATTAGAAAGGAATCAGAAAAATAACTTAGTATACCGTGATATTGCTCCTTTAAGTGTTTCTTTAGTGTTGACTTCTCCGAGGCCAGACGGCTTTTCCCTGACGGATTTACGTCAACCCTTCCGGCTCCATATTTATTTTGCATCAGCAGGACCATACGGTGGTGTGATAATCCGAATTTTCAACAATTGCAATTGTTCTTTTGTTCAGGGTCATCCGCAGGTAGAACTGCGCATGTCTAACAACACAGTTCATGTCAGGACATGCTCAGACTCATGCTCCGCTCTGCTTCAGCTGATTCAGTACATCGCCGCAGACGGAGACTTGGTGCCTAGCTATGAACCGGAAGTACCAGATGCCACAAAAACACCCGCGGTGAGTTAAGCAACCGAGGAACTAGAAACAGTTCATAATGTTGTAGGGCTGGGAGAGCGAAATTTTGAACGTTAGTTCTTTTTCTGTAGCCAAAAGGAAATATTAATTTTTGCAGGATCCTGGTTTTCTGTGTCAGCTTAGTGAGTTAATGACATTCGACGGTAAGGGAATTTTTTTATACCCCTGCTTCCCTGTGCTACCCCCTCCCCCCAACTCCCCTACCCCCTCCCCCCAACTCCGCTACCCCCCTCCCCCCAACTCCGCTACCCCCTCCCCCCAACTCCGCTACCCCCTCCCCCCAACTCCGCTACCCCCTCCCCCCAACTCCGCTATCCCCCGCCCCCCAACTCCGCTACCCCCTCCCCCCAACTCCGTTACCCCCCCCCCCCCCGCCCCCCAACTCCGCTACCCTCCCACGTTTATACAGATGGTATCCAACATGTAAAGCAATGCACATTGCGTATGATGTATGGAAATATAATACTGGGGGTGAAGTCAAATTCATTGTCGTTCTCGTCCCCATAGCCCTTTTCCGTTCTCTTAGCCGGTGGGAACTTGGCATGGCACAAAAACCGAAGGGCTCTGGGGACACAGGATTTCCAGTCCTAGATTCTAGGACTTTCGGTCTTCATGTATGGAGTCATGATGTTTCAAAAGAATGTATGAGAGAGTCGGTACGTTTTTGACTTTCGTTCAAGAATTCTTTGTTTTAAACAGCAAATCAAAAAAATTCGAATTAATTCAAAAATCCTATGTCTCCAGAGCCCTTCGTTTCTCGTAACAAGGCTCGGCCGGTTAAGAGAAGCGATTTGGGCTCTGGGGACGAGAATGATTTATTGTCATCAGGCCAAACCAAGACAAGGTGTGGTTGATTACTTTTATGTTACATTCACAACTTACACGTTAGCATTCACTGTCGCTATTTCTGGTATATACATAACAGAGCTTCTTCCGTTTTGTGTTTAACTGGAGTTGTGCACGTTTTAGACTCCAAACCGCTGCCCAGCTGATCCGCCTGTCAAGCAGGGGTCCGTGGATGAGAGTGAGCTAAGCAGTATCATGACAGAGGCCATGGTAGATACACACTCTGTGGAAGAGCCCTCTCACGATAAGGTACCTATGTACACAGCAAAATTAACGATAAATAAGTGTAAACAGAATGCAGCTTCACTAATCTGTATCGCGACCAGAATCGATTTGTCTGTCTGTCTGTCTGTCTGTCTGTCTGTCTGTCTGTCTGTCTGTCAGTCTGTCTGTCTGTCTGTCTGCCTGCCTGCCTGTTTGTTTCTGAAATGAATAGAATGATATCGGAACAATAGTTTTAACAAAACAAACAATAGTTTAACAAACAATAGTTTTAAGTCGTTCACCCAAGTCTCGACTCCAAGCCATTGTCCACGTAATGAGGGAAAGGCCCACTCTAGGTACTAGGTAGCTGGAAAGTAGGGCATTAACTCTGACGTAATTTAAAGTGCTGTAAGGAAATCGTGGAGCACACAAGGCAAATAAAAATTCTTTGAATTCGGTGGGATTCGCTAATATGGGATACTAGGTAGACATCACACGCTAGAAAGATCGCAATTGTTGCCAAGAATAGGAGAGCCTTTGTTATTTGAATCGATTCTCCTACCGTTGCGGCCTTCTGCAAGTCCATTACTAACATAAACGTTCTCTTTATAAATCACAGAGCTTCAAAGGAGAGTTGAATCAACAGCTTTCCAGATCACCGAGGCGAGACCTGTTCCTATTTCCTGATGATGAGTTGGGCAGTCCAGTAGAGGAGTATTTCCCCCCTGAAGATACCAACGTGGAGGTGGCAAATCCGGGGGAGTCGGGCGATGATGAGGAGGATAGTGATGACGATTTCTGTATTCTGGAACATCCCGATAAAGAACCCGAGGGTCTGAGCCACGAAGTGATCATCAAAAGCCTCACAGATGAACAAGTCAACATTGTAGAGAATCATTTTACTGTTCCAGTAAGTACTGATTTGGCGCAACAATTGTCGTGTAAAATCCCTTCTATTTCCTTCTCGATTTAATTCCCCTCCCTTCCCCAAGATGTTAAGTAAAGACATTTGTGAACGCAAAAAGTTTTTTAGGGGAATTAAGTTTTTGAAGTTATGTACCCACCACATTTGCTATTCACTGTTGTCATTTTGTTACCTTTGTCCCCCCCCCCCCCCCCCCCCAAAAAAAAAAAACAAAAAACAAAAAAAAAACTCGAAATTACCTTATAAAAGGAAATAAACGCTCCATGAAATTAACGCCAATTTTCAAAATTCCCGTTAATTTAACTCGCGTTTGGTTTTTTGCGAGCGTTAATTTCGGCGACATTGTTTAAGTGGAGCGTTAATTTCTAAGACCTTTATTTCATTCCAAATACTTAATACTGCCAGAACACATATAGAAACTAGGAAACAATAATCTTCTCTTTTGGTACACTATTTGTCAGTCTTTTACAATGCTTTCCTTAAGAGACACCAAAAAGCCGCGTTAATTTTCTTCTTTTTGAATATTTACCCGTCCCTCACGTTCATATCCTTTAGTCCAAAGAAATTTTCCCTCAAATTCGCGCTAATTTAAGTCGCGTTAATTTCAAAGACCTTAATTTAGGTGAAAATTTCCTATAATAAGGTAATAAAGCTTTAACGGCAGGCTGTAACATTTTGAAACGTGAATTTTATGATAGTTTTTATTTTATTTTCCGTTTATGAACTCACACTTTGTGTGCTGCATTATTTCTCTTCTTTGTAGATGGGCCCAAGTGATCAACTTTGCGCCCCTAGTCATTTTCCGTCAGCGGTGTTCTGCTACACGTTAAAGGAGATGTCTGTTGTGTGGCATTTGTTTGGTGGACGGGACTTTGGTGGCTCAGCGTCACGTGACCAAAAGAAAAAGTGAGTCACAAAGAGTTTCAATCCACCGGAGGGTAAAAGATGGCGGCTGTACATTTTACCATAATACCTTGCAAGCCTAACACGGCCAACAGGGCTTATTGAAAGCCATGTTTTCGCGAAATTTGTTCCAGCACTAACAGTTTTTAGAGCTTTTCTGTTCTTCTTTAGCTTTAGGAGCGTTTTAGCATTTTCGCACGCTACGAATTATAGGACAATGTACCAGTCGCCATCTTTTTTGGTATGGTAGATTGGTTTGTTTGAGGGTCTTGCAGTGAGAGGGGGGGGGGGGGGGGGTATAAAATCTCATTTCCCAACTCAAAATTTATCCAAATGCCATTTCCCAGCCTGTTTTCCCGATTTTCAAAATTCCAGTCCCAGTTTGTCTGTTTATTTGCTTGTGATTCCCAGTCCCAGTGACCCAAGTTCCATTGTCCCAGTGAACATTTGCCCAAATCCCTCAACCTAGTTCCAAGGTCTTTTCCCTTGGTAATTTGGAACGAGGGAAAAGCCTTGGGAACAAGGTTGCAAATCCCGGTTCCCATTTCACCCTTTTTAGGCCCCTCTTCAGTGTATTCAGCGCGCAGGACTTCAGTGTTTGTCTGTAAAGAGTCTCAAGACCGCGTATTACGAGGATTCCGTGAGCCTAAATATTGAACACTTTTCTTCTGTTTTGCAGAATAAGCTTTGCACTAGATGAGAAAGGGAAGCCCGTCGACCGTTCCTCTGTGAGCAGACCCACTGTGTTACTGAGTAAAAACACCTCAGCGGCAGCTAACAGCGTGAAGAAACGTAGCGGAGGACCTGACAGGAATAACCATGTACTCATGGAGTTTCACCTAAACAAGGTAAGAAGTCTAAGCGTTCGCAGCCGTTATTTGTCACGTAACTCCTTTCTGGTAGTGGCTATTAGTGTGGAGAAGTGTTGTGCTACATCCCGAATAGCGGCTGGTGCTAGTTGAGCAGGCTGTTGTTCACGATGACAGTCGGAAAAATAAGTGCCAATTTTGGAAAATCTTCGTTGAAGCACTCAAAAAGTTTCCGAATTATTTCATCCAATCAAAAACTAGCGCGAGCGCTCACAAGTACTCCGAACGCAATCGCGCGAACAAATGCGCCATGTTCCTTGACAACTTGTGGGACGAAAACCGCGGACTCAGTCCCGTCTCGGAAGCGAGATTTCGTCATCAACTGGTACTTTTCCCCCGACTAATGAGAGATTGAACTTGTTAGAAAAGCGTTTCCATTGTATGCACATCAACCAATCAAATGCCATAGGAGGCGCGGTTGCCTAATATTGCGCTGGACTGAGTATCAAGTGGTCCGTTTTCGAGCCCTTGCCTAGGTTGTTGTGTTTTGTGCTTGGACAATTGTTCGGGCAACCTGGAGGTAACCTGCTGTGGACTAGCATCCCATCCAGGTGGAGTACCAATACTCCTAGCCGCTTCATGTTACAAAAAACCAGAGTTAAGGCACTGATGGGCCACTCGGCTTCTAAAATACACTGGAACAGAATTCAACAAATGCTTAATTTAGTTTTGTTGGTATTGTAAGTATGAAAATACGTTTTGTGTGTTGCAATAAGAAAAAAAAATGCTTGATTTGTTTGAATACAATTTTTTTTTCACTGTGTTTTTCTTTAGATTCGTTTGCAGTATGAGCAGTACCCAGAAGACACAGAGCAGGCCACGCGACTGGTGGTGCTCATACAGGATGTAGAGATAAGGGACCGCTTGGCACATTCACAGATAAACAAGTTCCTTTACCAATACACGTCTGAGGCCTGTCCTAAACAGTCCCATGCTAACATGGTAAGGCACCTGGCTGTAGTTGTACCCGTTTGAGACGGGATAGGGAGGGAGGGAGATAAACACAATGAGATTTCGGTCAAACTCGTTTTCATTTATACAAAGCGTTTCTTCCCTTAATGTTTTGAGTGTATAAGTATTGTGAATATTATTGACCGTCTAGTGTAAGCAAAACATCGAAAATAAGAACAGAGTCTATACTGGCTTTTTTGTCAACAGATTAGGGAAAAATTGGCATGTAAAAAAAACACAAGTGAAGACTGATGCCCCGGGCCATTTTCCTGGTGGCAAAGTCCGTATAGATGTCTGAGAAAGGAAACAAAATTTAGCTTTCAGAGTGATTTCACGCCCTTGTTCCGACGTCCTTTTAGCTCACCGCCTTGTCTTTCCGTGACAAGTTACATTGCGTGACAAACCTACAGGATGTTTACATAAGAGGCTAAGCCATTTAGTCCATTTCTTTCAAAGGTAACGTTCTTTTTCGTCTGTAGATCTTACTCAAGATGTTGTACATTCGTCCTGATCCTGGTCTTAAAGCACAGGAGTGTAATCTGAGAGTGTCTATACAGCCACTGAGGCTCAATGTGGACCAGGTAATGTTCAGTGATTCTTGAATTCGAACGCATAACATGAAACTCTTTAATTTGTCAAATTAACGTTTTACTTCCTGGTTCTTACGCTTTAAGTAGTTTATGTAATTTTACTTTGCTTGTTTTTGTTTATCTCTTTAGGATGCATTGTTTTTCTTGAGGAATTTCTTCTCGGAGATCATGGGAGAAGCTGCTAAAAACCCTAAAGGTACTACAACAGAAGTATCAAATTACATTTACCTGCAGACCGGGTCAAATTCCGCTGGAAATTTCACAGACGAAAGTATGGTACACTGAATTGCGACTGTGTGCTCTTCAGCTATTCTATTATCTTTCGCAGATCTCTGTATGTTGAAGACTTTGAATATATCAAAACTCTTACTTAACTGAAATTATTTGATAGTAATATTGGATCTCCATAGGGCCACTGTGTTTCACGTCGTTTTTTTTTTTTTGCCCTACTTACAAAAATGGCGACAACGCCCATAAAATCTAGTACCTAAATACTGGGACCGACAACTGCATTAAGTGATTTGTCTTATTCTTTTTATGTTTAATTCTTAGGTTCGAGTGCAGTTGATTCCAGTCCTGTAAAGCCACCCCCAGATTCTGATTGGTTAACAGAATTCTCTGATGCTGAGGAGACCCTGGTGAACTCTGCCAGTGAGTCCGAGACAGACACCCCTCAACCAGCCCCTACGTTTTTTAGGTCCTTTATATTTTCTCCCGAGGTGCCTATCAGGCTGGACTATCAGGGCAAGAGAGTTGATATGGAACAGGTAAATAGTGTGTTGTGTACTACATCATCAGTTTAGAGGTTTAGACAGTGTTCACTTCTACCATAGAAAATGATTTGCCGAATGTTCAGAAAGTGAGGGTTGAAACATCGATACTAAAAGGATAAAAGGCTAATCGAACGAAAGAGATCAACCCCAGTTTCAGTAGTGAAGTGAGTAAGAGTGTTGCTACTTCCCTTGAATGGGAATTTGGACCTTCGGCGCAGGTTACTCTGGTACCCATTTATACACCTGGGCCTGGTTGTTCGAAAGAGGGTTAAATTAACCTTGGGTTAGAGCTAAACTCGAGGTTAAATTTCTTAACCGCAGGTTTATTAACCCGAGGATAAAATGGTGTTGTTCAAAGCACGTTTAGTGGGCCGGTTAGTTAACCCCTGGTTACGCGCGCAACCCCTGGTTGTTTGTCTGTTTTATTTCGGGCCAGCGGTAAAAATAGTTTATGCGACACCGGCACCTTCACGCAAGGCGAGAAAACAAAGCTTTAGCGCGACCCAAATAGCCATTTTAAAGGGCAAAGTAGAGGAGAACTTGATCCCGACCAGGGCTCACGCCCGGACCTCACAATCCACAATCCAATTAAGAAACATTTGAATAGTACCAGTATCCACGCAGTTGACAAGCGCTTCACAAGAAAATAACTTGTTACGGCACCTGTCACAAGGTACGTAGTACGCCCACCAGTAGTTTGACACGGAAAAATGCAAATTTGTCGGGGCATGGGGATAGGAATACGTTTTTTCAAACCGAAACACATCAATTTTCATTCTTGCCCCAGACGGGTTGTTTATATGACCAAAATCAGTACAAACAATTTTTTAGTGACGCTGTCGCTTCTCTTGCTGACACGAAACCTGTTTTTTTTTCCAGGGTACCCTGGCTGGTCTATTAATCGGTCTTGGTCAGCTCAACTGCTCTGAGCTTCGTCTAAAGCGCCTGTGTTGCCGCAGCGGCTTACTTGGAATAGACAGAGTGTTAAACTACGCTCTGTCTGAGTGGCTAGCGGACATCAGAGGCACTCAGCTACCTGGGATACTGGGTGGAGTCGGTCCCGTGCACTCCTTCCTGCAGTTGTTCCAGGGCCTAGTGGACCTAGTGTGGCTGCCTATTGACCAGTACCGACGGGATGGGCGTGTCATGAGGGGGCTGCAGAGAGGGGCCAACTCGTTCACTACATCATCGGCTATGGCCTTCCTTGAATTAACCAACAGAGTTGTGCAGTTGATACAGGTAAGTAACAGGTCGTTGTAGTGTTGAATAACTTATTCCGTGCAATCGCCAGACCAGAAATGGAATTGTCACCGTAGTTGAAGTGATTACTTGCGTTTAAATTCAAATGATGCATTTCAATTCCATCCGACATACTACTCCCTGCAAATAGCGACTACCCGAATGTAAGACAGTTTAGGTACCCTCCAACTCTGGTAAAGATCCCCTTTAGAAAGTTACGAATCACGCGATACCTAGAGTGTATGTGATCATTGAGGTAAATGATTAACGCCCGTTTACACAGGCGATTTTTGATGCGATATTTGTCGCGCTTTTCAATGCCGAACTTTTTCGCGCTCGAGCTCGCAATAATAATCGCAAGTGTAAACTAGTGGCGATTTTGTCGCCGCGATATCGCAGAGGTTTCGAACATGACCGGAACGCTGCGATATCACAGCGACAAAATCGCTACTTGTTTAAATTTGCGTTTTTGGTGCAATTTTAATTGCGAGCTCAAGCGCGACAAAAGTTGCATTGGAAAGCGCGACAAAAATCGCATCAAAAATCGCCTGTGTAAACGGGCTTTTAATTAGACAGTCTTCTAAACGTTAAAGTAGATGCCTTTTGTAACCGTTGTAGATATAACAAACTCTCCCTGGCGCTTAAATTATGGTTAATGAGCGAAATAATTAATGGCTCGAATGAGAAGACGCAAGAGGAGGGATTTTCATTGATGATTTATTTTTCGTTCTCGCATTTATTTCAACTATCTTCATCCTGAAACAAGTGGCGGTTTTTTCCTGTTTATTCAGTTTAGTGAGTAGTTGACTGACTTGATTGTCGTGCTTTGATTGCAGGCGGCGGCAGAGACAGCGTATGACGTAGTGAGCCCAGACTCCCCTGTCAAACGCGGTCAGAATCGCCAGGCCCAGCAACCGTTTGACTTGCGGGAAGGTGTTTCCAATGCGTATCAAGTCTTTAGAGAGGTCAGATAAGCTTATTTTCTTATCATTGGTTTATCCTTTTCTGGCTTAATATCCAAATCGTGTTTTCACGATTCTTGAGAGAAAACAAACAAAACGTAAGCGAAGAAATCAAAAATGCCGCACTACCGGCAGGCCATTTTCAAAAATACCATAATACTCTTTGTTGTCCCTCCAACATTTTGCATAAGCATTGTTTTCATTTTCTCTTGCTGTCCCAAGAGAAATTGAAAACAATGCTTATACAAAATTTTGGATGGACAACAAAGAGTATTATGGTATTTTTGAAAATGGCCTAAATTACCTTTGGTTAAATGAGAAAACGTTAAATGTAACGCGAGTGTGGGACAAAGAAAAATTCTAAGTCCCTGACGGGAATCGAACCCATGGCCTCCCAGATACCAGTTGGGCGCTCTTACCAACTGAGCTACACTGAAGAGACTCGTTATGAGCTGGACCATGTACTAGTTTTATATGTGACACGCGTCTTGCAACTGCAAGCTCAGCAATGTCGAAAGCATTATTACCTTTGTTTAAAGTTTCTCTGTTCAACTTTCCGCTTTAAATATCTTTTCCCGGCCCCTTCTGAGCCCTATTCAAAGGACTGAAAACTTTTTCTTGTTAAAAAGTCCCTATCCAACGAATAAAATGTACCTACTGAATAGTTGATAAATTTAATCAATGGTCCATCCTTTCGACAACCGGCACCAGAGCTATAAACTTACTAATTTCCCGTCAATTTTCAGGGATTGGGTCAAACGGCTACAAACATTGTTCAAGTCGCTAAAGAGGAACACGAACAGAAAGGTGTGACGGGGGCTGTGGGAGGTGTCTTGCGTCAGGTCCCAGCCACCGTGGTCCAGCCCCTTATCCTGGCTACAGAGGCTACTTCCAATGTCCTGGGAGGGGTCCGTAATCAAATCTTGCCCGATGCGCGGCGAGAAGCCGCGGAAAAATGGCGGTCTAGTCCTTGATGACATCTAGAGAATGTCAATATTACAGACAATGGAACAGACATCGTTTCTGTTAGATCTCCGTAAATTAACGGAAAAATCTCCGACCCTTTGATGCGCTAAAAACGGACATGAGTACTCCGAGTCGAGGCTTACGTTGCGTAACGACGCTTTGTGACGTTACGTAGCAACATCTTGTGACGTGCAACGTTACACAGAAATCTCCTTGACAGCCGCAGGCACAGTTACCACTTGGATAAGCGATTTAGAAGCGTCCAGCCCGTTTGTATTGGGCAACACATATTTAAGATATTAGTCTTTTAGATATATAGAATTTCAGATTGGAGTGAACTTGAAACGAAAAGGTTTTTAAAATTGAAAACGTTTCCAACTCCGCTGTTATCTTTGTAAATCGACATTGCCTGAAAATACTTTTTCCAAGCTAGGTGTTTCGTAAAAGCACTGAAAGAAATTCCAACTAAAACTAGGTCTTAACTACTAACCAATCAGTAAAAAGAGTTCGAGCATTGGGGATAACTCAGAAAGTTTTGACGTGAGCATGACGTCATAGTGGCACGTTTTGGTTGCTTAGCAACTTCTCTGACTATCCGCTGGCACAGTCAATTATGGTATTAAACCCCAGCTTGAATTATGTCAATGATCATTCAGAAATTGCTGTTTAGATGCGCATATTAGTTCATTGCTGTATAGGTCTTCGCCTTTGTATAGCCACATAGTGAGAGATAGTTGTTTACACCACTAAACTCTGATCGCCAATAGTCTTAGGCATAAATTTTAAACATTTTTTATTGTTAGGCAGAGAGGGAACATTAGTGAGCTATTTATTTCTCTTTTTCAGGTTTAAAATAAGATCATGCTGTAATATTCCCTAAGAAAGGACTATAAGATAATATGAATGCTTTTCTATCCGACAGGAGAAGAAATTGTACAGGTTTTTTTTTTAATTGTGAGAATATTTTACTTATGTACATTAAAACGACTGTACATAAAGGGATAGAGAAAAAATGTTTTATTGTCTGTGTAGTGGAAGAATAAGTGTACAAAAATATATATGACAGTCGGGTAATCCAGATCATGATCGCTCAAAATTTAATAAAGTATTCAATTTCCAGTTTGTTTGTATATCTTTTGCATCTTTCATGTATCTTAAGGTCATTGCACCGAATAGAACTAAACATAAATTTTCAACCAAACTTTGCATACTTGCAAAGTACACATTTCCAGTGAAAATTTATTTTTAAAACAGGAATTAGATCTGTTTTCGTTTTACAGAGAGAATCTGATCGCTTCACCAAAAATATGATGATGCGCAATGCGATACAGGGCATTGACCTAAACAGCTTGTTTCAAAGGTGAACCCCACTTTACCAAAATCTCTCGTTTTTATTGGGATACCACTTTTCAAACATGAAATAAATTGCTATAATTTCAGAACGACGTCAGGCGAGGGGCACGTACCTTCGGCTGATGTGTTCACAGTTCTTGTGATTCTTTTCTTTAAACAGAACCCTTTATTATCGACCATCGAAAAAGCGAAAATCCAAAATGTATTTGAACAGGCTGCCGGTACCCAAGGAAGGATTTTGCGGGCGAGCATGGGGCCGGGTTGCGTGGCGCCGTTTGTCGTGTGGTGACGTCATGAAATCTCGCACTAATTCAAGTGAGCGGGGTAAGCCTGGACGCTAAGTTGGATAATCACGTACACCTGAGCACATGGGCATTTTGTCTGCGCATGCGCCAGATAAATCAGAATTCCAGATCGTCGGCGCCATTTTCAAAGTGTGAGCGCGCTTCGGTGGATTTTCAGCTGAGTGATCTACGCACTTGGAAAGCTTTCATGAACAGATATGAAAGAGAATAACATGTTTACATAAACGTCTAACACTATGGATACTCGTGGTGTTTACCGTGTCTTCGGATGAGGATATTTTGACGATCAAACTGCGAACAAAACAAGAAAAATCCCCAAAACTGTGAAGTTTGACTTTTGATTTACGAAAGTTCAAGATGTCCATAGGAGACGAAAGACACCGAAGGATAATCTCAAGATGTTGACGTTCTATGGGCTTAAATCATTGGTTATACTGTTAAGACGATCGTCAGATACACGGCCCTATTCAAGGTAGGAAATTTGGAATTTGATCTAATTTTGTCTCCACTTCAAAGCGAATTTGCATTTTCTTTCCAACCGCCCCCAAGTTTCAAATCACTCCAGACAACATTGTCTTTCCTTTCTCTTTACAGCCGTATAGGACTCCAGGCTTTAAAAAATGTTCCAGTGTGCAAGATTTTAATCTTCTTATGAGAGTTTTTGGAAAAGTTTAATTCGGCAAATTTTAGTAGTTTTTCCAAGCCGTGGATCACAGAGGTCTTTGGTCTTGCAGCTCTACAAATCTTTTGCACAAGGTATGTAGTGATTTACCTTTGCCGTGGTTGCAGTCTCGTTATGTCACACTTTGACTTAAATTTATTTTTTCCTTCGTTTTAGTGGGAATTTTGTCGTTGCATTTTTTTTGCCTTCAAGTGCTCTCTTGAGTAAAAACAAGTGAAAATCTCTTTTATTTGACTCGCCCCCAAGTTCCGCAATACTCTCAAGACTTTCTTTGCTTGTTCCTCTTTCATTATGTCTAGTTTATTTATCCAAGAAAAATGCCTGCACCTTATTTTGTGAAGCAAAACTTCTGGCGTTTGCAGTCGAAGATGGTCATTCTGTGTACGAATATGTAGATTTCGAACCGAATGGCGTAAGCTTTATTTCATTGGAATGCCTCTTACTTGCAAACGACTAGCAATACATAGGAGCTCGCTCGATTTTTATTTTTTAATGACAACGGTAGTTATGCAAGGAAAATGTTTGGAGAATGCAGTCTGGTTTATAGCAGAAGGAAATGTTTTAATTTGGAACAGTTTCAGTCAAAGTTGGCCTTTGAAGCTTAATAAAGCCCTTCACGAAGAAATTAAGAATTTTGTTGGAGCTTGAGCTGAAACCAATAATTCATTGCCTTATTGCAGTGTGTGAATATTTATTTTAAAATATTGTACTGTTACAAAAGAGTTGACAACAAAATACTTTCACTGTTCCTTGTTTATACATGTGTGAAATCCTTCTCTGTTCTGTGCAGGTGATATTTTTTTTTAAAAATATATAATTTTTCTTTTGATACAAAGTGGATACAAAATAAATGTAATCAAGTTAATTCCAGAATGAAAATTATACAACATTGGTACGTTTGCAGAAAAAAAGTAAATATTTTTTAACTGTTAATAGCCTAGTCCAAGTTTACATGACTACTGTCTAATTTCTGTCACTTTTCCTGTCCAAAAACAGTGTTTTTCTTTAAAAATTAAATTTTTCAGCACATCATGGGCAATAGGTAAATTGCAATAAATACATTGAGCAAATAGAGGCATACCTCCCTAAAAGAAGCCTACCAAAATGTACATACATGTATTTCTAAAACACAAAATCTTTTTATAATAGCTTTTTGCCAATTGTTTATTTACATGTACCGGTAAATGCTATTTTGCTGTTTTGCCATTACATCATTGCTTTTATTTCTTAGACCTAGTTAACACAGCCATGTTTGCTCTGTGCAGCTTCTTGGAAATACAGTTTTTAAGAAGGGTGAAAAGAAACTAACAATGTGTTCTCTATACTGTTTTAGGGAATGCACAGCAGGAAAAATTGTTGGGACCGTTGACAGAATGGATGGCTGCAATGTCAAGTTCGAGGGCAAGCTATCATAAATACAACTTTCTCCAGAAACTGAAGTAGATGGAATTGAGTACATGGAATGATCATGTGTAATAAGAGAATGTTCCTCATGGGTGTTGACCAGATCAGGATAATTTGCAACTTATAAACTTATTAACTGACTGGTATATAATTGGTCTACAGTAAAACAGGCAACTGGCCATGTAATCTCCAGGCTGAATGGCGACAAACGTTCTCATATAATTACCTAAGCCTCTCCTAAGCATATGCAAATTAAAATATATACATTCAAAGGGTTATCCTTGTGTGTTAGCAAACCCTGTAGCACATTTTGATTAATAAATGGAACTGTTTCTGACACTGCTGTTGTGGTATTACCAGTTGTAT
This sequence comes from Oculina patagonica, assembly GCF_052425735.1. Taxonomy (NCBI): domain Eukaryota; kingdom Metazoa; phylum Cnidaria; class Anthozoa; order Scleractinia; family Oculinidae; genus Oculina; species Oculina patagonica. Next base: position 9,083,868 of record NC_135770.1, read on the forward strand.
TTTGTGAGTTAAGGGGACAATCTACCACTGTCAATAACATTGTAGTGGATTGTCACCTTAACCGTCCAAATTATTGTACTATTCAAGACCATTTTTTCGTCTTTTCCCTATGCTGAAAGAGAGCACAGAATTGGTGGAACCACAAAGTATATGGCAGTGGTTATGGTTAATGCTGTTGCTTGCCACCCAAACTCTTGTAGAGCTGTCATTCTCCTCATTTTTTTTTTTGCAACTCTTAATTCTTGCACTTTGAAAAAACGGAGCACTAAGAACAACCTATTAAAACATTTTAAAATACAGAAAGTAAAAACACTTAATTATACCACCGCATTTTATTTTACCTTGTATGAAGGGAAATGCAAAAATGTGGCCTGGTAGGGTAAAATGGCAGAGGAGTGTCTGTAAGCAGTGTTGATCCCTTCTTTAAGTTTCAGATAATTGTCTTGTGTGAGCAATGATTCTTCCAGTTGTAAGCAGAGGGATTTTAAATGTAACTTTGTTTGCATTTTTGCATAAAATGTTTACAAAAAATGACAGTGGGAATCATCTGAACATACTCCATGGACTCTAACATCTTTACTTAGAAGAACCAAACAGAAGAACTATCAATTTGGTCTATAATATTCAAATTTAAGGAGTGTCAATGCTACCTTTTAGCCACCCTTACTTTGTCTAAATGCCCGACACTTAAAAGGTTATTTTAAGCCATAGTTTAGCAACCAAACAACAACAAGGTCCTACTTCGCTACACTTGAAAGGTAAAGGTTACTTGTTCTCTAAGAAAGTAGTTTTCTCCAGGTAACACTACAACATCTCTAGCACTATTTAGTTCAGCTTCTTGACAAAAACACTGCCATTTTTTTTAGGAAGTCGTCCTGGGGTATTCCCGTTCATGCTAACAAACATTCATTAAACTAAAGACAGGCATATTACTTTAATTTCTTTACTCCATAATATGCTTACATGAATACATCATTCGTATTTGCGAGTAAATTCCTGGCAGCTTGGCAGCTTTAAACTGTACCTATAGACGAGGTTGTACGCAGAAAAAAACTGAAAGAAACTAAAATGTCTTTCCATTCCGTCTATGTTCTTGAAGAACCTTCTGTAACCCTCACAGCAGCTTCACAGAGATCTCCTGGTCTGCAGACTTCCACACCAAAAACAAGGCTTGAATTCATCCGCGGGTTTTTGTATTTCTAAAATTAAATTACTGCGACTTTTTCTACACATATCGCACGGCTGTTCTGTGATTTTTTCACATTTTTGGCAATTGAAAAGAGAAGACGAGACATGAAAGAAGTTCTTTGCGATCGCTGCACGGACCGCCATGTTTATTTTTGAGCAGGCGCGTTTCAGCGGATAACTTCATGAAATCCCATTTGCTACACATGCGCAGACAGAATGCCCCTCTGCTGTACACCTGATAGTAGGGACCTTTAGCACCGACGCCGAGGACGTGAACGTCACCGACCGGAAGTTGAGAAAATGAACTTTGATGCTACTACGCATGCCCAATCGTGCGGAACTCGTCGTCCACACCTCGTTGAGGACGTCGTTTGCCGCCATTTGCCGTTCAGTGTCGAACGAAGGTATGTTTTATATGTTTACTGTCTTTTGCTGACTTATTTTGGGGATTTTTTCAATTTAAAGTGTCGGTATGTGGACAAGATAGGTACCGTAAGTTATTTGATCGAACCGTGAAGAACCATATTAATTTCTTGTTTTCTTTTCACCTGCAGAAAGAGCTTTGAGCTTTGCAGCTGTGTTTACAGTGATGGCGGATGATGATACAAAGAGTACAGGGTTCGTACATAAATCTTATAAGTGCTTTTTAAAAATATAAGTCGCATGCTTTCAACTGCATTTCATTGTAGCTTTGAAAATCAAAGTTGTCCGTTTAAATTTGCGGTTACCGTATCGACCAAGTTCCTTCTGAAATGTTTTATTTCTCACTAAGTTGTCGTTGATACTGAATGAAGCCTAAATTGTCGTAGAGGGTAATTTTTGTAATCAAAGATTGCCAACACGCGTTACACGTTTTATCCTATTTTAATTTTAGCCGGAAAAAATAAACAAAGGTTTATTTACAACTTACAGCACTGAAAACTTAGTATATACACTTGAGGCCTCGAGATTAATTTTACTCGCAATGCAGAGGGTACTTTTTTTTCTACAATTCAACGATTCCCAAAACGTATTACATGTTTTACCTTATTTTACTTTTAGCCGGACGAAAAAATAAACAAAAGTTTATTTACAACTTACAGCACTGAAAACTTAGTTTATACACTTGAGGCCTCAAGATTAAATATATTTTACTTGCAATGCAGTTTAAATAATATAAACTGCATGATTGTAAAAATAATTCCACTCACTCACTCAATCCTCTTCGTGCCCTTGGGCACATAAGGCCGTAAAAAATTCCATACCTAATAAAACAATTGTATTTGTTTTCAGAAATTATGCAATGAAATGGTCAGAAGAACATGATCGCATGCTTTGCACAGAAGTCCTTGTCTTGGAACCATGGAAATTCCCTAAGCAAAGCAAAGAAAGAGGAGAGGTCTGGGGCGAAGTAGCATTACGTTTAAATGGCACAAACTATCCCAAATTCAAAGTCAGTAAGCGTTCTGTCAGGGAAAGACTCACTCTTTTGGTCAACAAATACAAAGAAAAGACGAAAAAGGAGGAGCAAGGTTCTGGGATTGAATGTGACGATGAAACCGAATTAGAGAAGGCATTGTCTGAGATCATCGAAAAAGACCAAGCAGCTGATTTGGAAAGGAAACAAAATTCGAATACTCTTACTAAGAAGAATGAAAGTGACAAGGCCTCTGCAGAAGAGAGTAGATTAAAGGCCATGGAGCGCCAGGGGCAAACCAAAAAGAGGAATGCTGATGCAAGCTCTGATCAAGTTACGCCACCAAAAAGCAGAAAAAGCACCACTGAAGCTGCGCAAATTCTGAAAGAAAAGTATGAGAATGAAAAAGAAATCAGGAAGGAAGAAATGGAAATTAAGAAGAAAGAACAAGAAAATAGAGCTGCCGAGCAACAGATGCTGATGGATCAGCAGAGACACAGCCAGCAACAATACCAGGATGTATTAAAGGTCATGACTGAACAGCAGCAGAGACAGGAACAGCAGATGCAAAATTTCCAAATGCTTTTTTTGCAGCAGCAACAACAGCAGAGCCAGGTACTCATGGGTTTACTGGAAAGAGTCCTGCCCAAGTCCTCATAAGAGGAAGGCAAAAGAGCTGTTGTGGTTAACATTTTATTTAATGGTCAATTTTTAAAATTAAAATTAAAAAGAGATATAAAGTTGCAGTTTATGAAAACCTAGGTGAACCCTTTCACCCCATGGGGTGCCGAGTTAAGAACTGAAAAAAGTTAAATTTAATATTCATGTTTTGTTACAATTTTAAGTGTAACATGTGATTTTCATGGCAACCAAATGTTTTCCTTTAGGGTTGACCAAAATTTATATTTTTGTGTTTTATCTTTTAGAAGTTTTGAAGAACATACCAGAAGAGATCGAACCTTACTCAGTGTTATTGTCTTTATTGTCTATTTTAATGTATTTATTTTCATTTTTCTGGTTAATCAAGGGGGTGGGTAGCCACCCAACCCATCCCCCTGGATCCACCCCTGAATGATCCCTTCCCTTTTTGCATTTTTGTTTTCTATTTTTTAAGAGGGGGTGAGGTACTTTCAGTCCACCCCCAGTCTAAAAAAAGGCCAAGGCTAATAAGGGTTAAAGGACCATTCTTTGTAGAAGGGGGGAGGGGGGTTGTTGGGATGTTTTATTTGTTCCTGCAATGTCCCCTTCCCTACAATCTGCATTTTTTGCCCCATAACATGTATTGTATGTCCAGGAAAATAATGCTGTATCATAAAAAAATATGTTGGGATCAAAAGATATGTTGGGATTTTTTATTTGTTCCTGTAATGTCCCCTCCCCTACAATCTGCATTTCATGCCCCATTACATTTTTCGTTTGTCCAGAAAAATAAAGCTGTATCATAAAAAAAATATACAGCTATTTTACTTTATTGAAAGTATTGCTCCAGGGCGGGGGGCTCAATACCAAAGTAGTCGCTGGTGGTATTACCATAAAGGCATGTTATGGCATTACGAAGTAGTGTGCACACAACATACATTTTACCGACATTGCTTAGGCCGATCTTCAAATTCTTTTTAAAGTCAAGAAATTTGAAAGAGTTAATGAAATCACCGAAAAGCCATTCCACTGAAATTCTTAACGCGCTCATGGGTTCGTTGTAATCCTGCATCGCGGGTGCAAGTGGGACACGACGAAACGGGGTTTGAAGATGCACACGGAGAGGGTAGGCCAAATCTCCATATATACACATGGGTTGGCCTACTGGAGAGAAAGCATACTGTTGAAGGTCACGCAATAGTCCAGAATCTGCCAACATCCCGGCGTCGTGTTTACGCCCCTCTAAAACAAAGAAAATAGGAGGTGAGAATAGAAATAGTTTGGGAAGTTTGTATAGCTAAAAACAATAAAAACAACTTTCAATATAATATTTTATTTTGTGATCGATTGTGTTTTAATAATAAAGTTCATTATAAGTATTAAAAGAGAATCAAATTAAAAACTCACCAACTGGTCCATACAAGTTTCCTATTAGTCCATTTGGTAGGGACAGGGATTGAAATTTAAGGGCATGGACCCTTTTATGTCCATTATAAACTACTCTCTGATGTTCTCCGGGTCTTGAAATGGGTCGTACTGTCCCATCGACGAAACCAAAACAATTGTCAAGCGGGGCGCCTTTTCCTGATATGGCATCTGCATAACGCTGTAAAGCCCCAGGATTCAGAAGATCTCGATTCCATTGGGTTATGAGGTGGCCGTGAACGTCAAAGATATAGTCCATGACATCATTAGTGATCAAACTTATAACAGAAACCGGTCGGCCAAAGCGCGGAATCATATCACTGAGTCGGCATGGATAGGCAACTCGTTTGAGAAGCATACATAAGGCTTCTATGTCATCGCAAATACTCCTCTGCTCGCATTTAAACACTGGTGGTAGTTGGAGTGCTGCAACAAGGCGAGGAAGGTCTTGCTTCTCAACACGAAACTCTGCTTTGCATTCGGCGCAGTTCATAGAATCCAAATCGAATCGTTCGTAGTTTCCATGAGGGAAATCTGGATTTTTTGAACTGAAGGTATCGTAAAGCAATAAAAACTCTTCATCTGAAACAATGTTGTCGGCGTAGAGAAGTATGAGCAGCTCACGAAATTCTTTGAAGGACATCATTTTCTCTGTGGACTTCAACTGGAAGATACTCGTCCTCGTAGCCGGCGCGGTCTGCTAAATGTTTATGTTTCCCGCCGTAAATGACGGTCCCGTCCCAGGACCCACTCGGTCAAACAAGGTCTCGTCCACGTCCTCGGCGTCGGTGCTAAAGGTCCCTAGTGACTGGCATGGACGACAACGTGTTAAATTTGGCGAATTATTGACTGCTGCTCACTAGAACAGCTTTACAAAACCTTTCGATGAAATCCAAGTTTGGATTTTTTTAATTGAAACTCACCTCGGAGAAGGATTTCGGTACGGTCAAAATCCGTTTTCGGATTTTGGTTTTATTGAGAAATCCGGATTTCCCAGACTTTGGACGCAGCCAGACGGAAAACAGCCACAGAAATATTTCTCAACATTTTACTTGTTTTTGTTTTAATGTTGTGCGTCCTTTTCGTCCTGTTTTCCTACGTGATTTTATATCGTGAAACACTTCACCACCAAAAGAAGATCAAAACTCAACAGCTCCCGCAAGAAGAAGTGGAAAGATTCGTTAAAGAAAGCAAAGCGCTCAAGACAACTGTGTTTGTAGTTGGTGCTGTTATGTTAAGTTTTCTACCTATGGTTATTACCGTTTTGACTATAGATTTACAGCTGACTGTAGGCTTATATAAGCCGTTGTATTTTCCACCCTGGGTCCGTACTTTTGCTATGCTTAACTCTCTTCTTAATCCACTGATTTACTGTTGGCAACAGAAAGAAATGACACAGTTTGTTTTTCCGGTTTCATCTACAGCTGTGGCACCGCCAATCTAGAATGTAAACTCAGGGGCGGATCTAGAGGGAGAGTGCAGGTGTGCACCCCCCTCCCCCTCCCCCTGAGATGACCTGCGGCTTCGATTTAGCTGTTAAAATTTGTTTACGTCATCAGTCAGTTACGCCATTCCTTAGTGCTGCAATTTCTCCTTAGAAGAATTCTGGAAGTGCACCCCCTTCTAAGAAAAATTCTGGATCCGCCCTTGAAAATCCTCAAAAAGGCAAAAATCGACTATTCTTTGTTAATGGGCTTCTGCCTCGACACGTAGAGCTATGTTATCATAAAGCAAATAAAGAAGCCTAAGCCATGTTTTATTCTGTCTTAATATACACTCTTCGTTCACTGTCCAAAATCCACGCGCGCAATTGGTTAAAATAGATCACGTGATTTTGCTTTACCTGTCGTCAGCAAACTCAGACAGTGCAGTATTGACAACAAGAGCTCTTAGAGCTTACAACTGCGCTGGTCTCGTGAGCACTTTAGGGGAGCCATGTGGGGGAACAAAAAATGCACCCCCCTCCCCTTATCCCCTTTACCAGCGTCGAACAATGTTGCGACTGACAAACAAGATGGTAAGAAAACACCTTGCGTGACATTTCATGGTTGACTAGTTCCATCCGAAATTAAACATTTTTCTTATATGCTAATGGTGGCCAAATTTAATTCCCACGATCCTGATCCGTGAAACAAAAAAATATTTTAAATCAGCATCCAGTGTTGTCTTGAATTACCGTTTAAAGGTTGAATAACCAGCTCCGAAAATGGAATATTGGAGCAGATAATTAAATCAAATTTGAGAAGAACACTAGACCTGTGTTTTGCTGAATGGGAATTCCCCGGGGAATTAATTTACCAATGACGTAACCCTTGCAAGTAAGGGCATGTTTGTTTCAGTGATTTTCCATAAGATTTCAGAAATCCTATAGATGACACAGCTCCAAAAATAAATAACGCTAAAAAGTCGAATATTTCACACTTAACATGCTAAGTTTAGACCAGAGGATTTGGTTAGTTTCCGTTTGTAGCAGATTTAAACCATTTCAGAGCATTGCGTGATTCTTGCCGATCAGTGCCTTGTGAAAGTAAAAATTTGTTAACGCCAGCACATTCCAGGACACAAACGTAATAATGTAAATAAATGTAAATTCTTGCCCGCTAAAGCGTATTTATTTAAAGCGTGAAATTTTAGTATTTTCTTTGATTCAAACGCCTCAAAATACTTCACACTGAATTTTGTAAGTAAAGATTAATGGATTCGCAAATATTTGAAAGGTAGCTGATAATAGCTTTGAAAAACTACGTGACTCGAGGTCTAGCCGATCGAAAGTAAAACTTGTCATGTCAGCACATTCTTTTACAGCAACGTAATGGTATTTATTCACAGATTCTGGCCCGCTGAAATATATTTTTCTTTCGACGCATGAAAATTTAGAATTTCCTTTGAATAAAACGCTTCAAAATCGAATATTTCACACTAAACATTCTTTGTAAAGACAAAAAATAAGAAAATGTTTCCATTTGTTACTGATTTGTAGCTTCTAAACATCGCGTGACATGAGCCTGACCGAGTGGAGGTTTGGTACAGGTCACCGACAAAACGAAAAATAACAAGAAGCTCTTAGAGCTTAAAACTGCGCTGGTCACGTGACCACCCTAGGGGTAGCTATGCGGGGAGCATAAAAAATGCACCCCCACCCCCTTATATCCCCTTTATCTGCGTCAAACAATAGTGCGACTGACAAGCATAATGGTAAGAAAACACCTTGTGGGACATTTCATGGTTGACTAGTTCCATCCGCAATTAAATAGTTTTCTTATATGCTAATGCTGGCCAAATCTAATTCCCACGATCCTGATCCGTGAAACCAAAAAATCGCTTATCGGGACGACAGGATTTTTCGGGCGAAAGTTTACAACAACTGCCCCTGGGTCTCCTCCGAGGATGAACTTTACAATTGATAAGTACGTCTGGCTTCACGCCAGGAACGTAAGTATCCGTGAGAATTTCAACAGTATTCCCCATTTGCATAAAACTGAAAACTGGCCCAATGACAATGTTTCGCAGTTTCTATACTGTTCGTATTATTTTTGAACATCTTTCACAGTTCAAAATTTTGCCCCTCTTTCGGTTTTCGTATTACAATAGGCGGTTTTAAAAATGCAGCGACTGACAAACTTTGTGTGACATTTCATGGTTGACTTGTTCCAGCCGCGATTAATTAATTCTCTTATATGCAAATTCTGGCCGAATTCCCACGCGCGGACTCTGAGGCTGTTTTTAGCACAGAGGGTATTTCCCTACCATACCGAAGTACGTAAGCGGTATAAGTCAGGGCATGTTTGTGAAGGGAATTTGTCTTCATATCTCTAAAATCCTTTCAATGACACAGGCAAAAACAAATAGATTACTCTTAAAAGAGAAATACTTTGCAATAAATTTGTTTAGTAAAGACCAAAGGATTTGCAAAGATTTTAAAGTAGCTGATAATACCTTAAAAACATTACGTGACTCGAGGTCTAGACGATCGAAACTGAAACTTGTCATGTCAGCACATTCTTTTCCACCATCGTAATGGTATTTATTCATAGATTCTGGCCCGCTTAATTATATTTCTCTTTGAAAGCGTGGAAATTTAGTATTTTCCATGGACTAAACGCTTCAAAATGGAATAGTTCACAATAAACATACTTTAAAAAGACGAAAAAAGAGAAACTTTTTTCATTTGTTACTGATTTGTAGCTTCTAAACATTACGTGACTTCAAGCTCGACCGAGTGGAGGTCTGGGACAGGTCACCGACAAAACTAAAAAAAACAAGAAGCTCTTAGAGCTTAAAACTGCGCTGGTCACGTGACCACCCTAGGGGTAGCTACGCGGGGAGCATAAAAAATGCACCCCCACCCCCTTATATCCCCTTTATCTGCGTCAAACAATAGTGCGACTGACAAGCATAATGGTAAGAAAACACCTTGTGGGACATTTCATGGTTGACTAGTTCCATCCGCAATTAAATACTTTTCTTATATGCTAATGCTGGCCAAATCTAATTCCCACGATCCTGATCCGTGAAACCAAAAAATCGCTTATCGGGACGACGGGATTTTTCGGGCGAAAGTTTACAACAACTGCCCCTGGGTCTCCTCCGAGGATGAACTTTACAATTGATAAGTACGTCTGGCTTCACGCCAGGAACGTAAGTATCCGTGAGAATTTCGACAGTATTCCCCATTTGCATAAAACTGAAAACTGGCCCAATGACAATGTTTCGCAGTTTCTATACTGTTCGTATTATTTTTGAACATCTTTCACAGTTCAAAATTTTGCCCCTCTTTCGGTTTTCGTATTACAATAGGCGGTTGTAAAAATGCAGCGACTGACAAACTTTGTGTGACATTTCATGGTTGACTTGTTCCAGCCGCGATTAATTAATTCTCTTATATGCAAATTCTGACCGAATTCCCACGCGCGGACTCTGAGGCTGTTTTTAGCACAGAGGGTATTTCCCTACCATACCGAATTACGTAAGCGGTATAAGTCAGGGCATGTTTGTGAAGGGAATTTTTCTTCTTATCTCTAAAATCCTTTCAATGACACAGGCAAAAAAAAATAGATTACTCTTAAAAGAGAAATACTTTGCAATAAATTTGGATTTGCAAAGATTTTAAAAGTAGCTGATAATACCTTAAAAACATTACGTGACTCGAGGTCTAGACGATCGAAACTGAAACTTGTCATGTCAGCACATTCTTTTCCACCATCGTAATGGTATTTATTCATAGATTCTGGCCCGCTTAATTATATTTCTCTTTGAAAGCGTGGAAATTTAGTATTTTCCATGAACCAAACGCTTCAAAATCGAATAGTTCACACTAAGCATACTTCATAAAGACAAAAAAGAGAAAATTTCTCCATTTGTTACTGATTTGTAGCTTCTAAACATCGCGTGATTTCAAGCTCGACCGAGTGGAGGTCTGGGTCTGGTCACCGACAAAACGAAAAAAAATAATAATAATAATAAACCGCGTGCAGAGCAAGAACTGCGCAGCGCAGTTAATAATAATAATAATAAACCCCGTGCAGAGCAAGAACTGCGCAGCGCAGTTAATAATAAACCCCGTGCAGAGCAAGAACTGCGCAGCGCAGTTAATAATGCACGAAAATCGTGCATTATTGAAAATGTCTTCAGCTTCAAGGCTTGTAGAAGTGGAAGAAAAATATATTCCTCAAATTATCAACGATCTAATACCAAACAAAATCGAAGAGGATAACAACTTGAAGCGCTTTCATGTTCAAAGGTAAACTGCAGCTCAATAAATACATTTTTGTGTGCGATTGACTTGCTTGTAGTTGCTTGATTGTGAAAGCCATCGACTTGCTTTGAACAAGCTTCTCGCTGACTGTATTTATGAACGACCACAGTTGATGTACGATTTAATGAACCATTTTAAGCTTTATTTCTGTACGGCTAATTTGTGATTTTTATATTATTGATGTAATCCCGTGTAATTATGTACTACTACACTTCTTATTTTAAAACATTAAGTTTGTTTTTTGAAGTTCGTTAAGTCGATGATCACTTGCAGTTCGATGCAGTGTACTCAGATTGTATATTAAAAGGGTTAGAGTCTGTTCGTTCGTGTTTTGTTGACAAATACACGCACTTGCTGGCCTCACAATGAACTCGAAATTTTCAATACTGCACTCGGCTACGCCTAGTGCAGTATTGAAAATTTCTCGTTCATTGTGCGACCAGCGCGTGCGTGTATTTGTCAACAAAACACTCACAACAGTCTCTAACCCATAAATAAAACACTCCGGGCATTTGAGAACACTCGAGAAATGTAGAAAACATTCGCCTGCGGCTCATGTTTTCTACATTTCCCTCGTGTTCTCAATTGCCCGGAGTGTTTTATGACAGTATAAAACATGGCTTAGGCTTCTTTCTTTGCTTTATGATATAGATTTTAGACACCGCGAGTGAAAAGTTTAATTAAAAATATGTACAACAAGAGCGAGTAAACAAAGATGAAAAGCAGAAAATAGTTTACGGGAAGACCAGAAAACTGACACAATTTCATTCAGTATTCGACGTAAAATAAGGCTAAGCATTTCAGGTAAGTTTGTTACCTTTTAATCTTGATCTTGTCTTTTTGAACTTCGATAAACTTCACCGACTGCACCGAGTGCAATTTCATCTCAGCATAATATAGTAGTCTCGATGACATCCGTCCCTTGCTTCGTTCGACTTGTAAGGATGGGCCGATACTCGATACCAAATATTCGATACATCGATATTTTGACAATGTTGAAAAGTATCGATACTTTCGAAAAATATCGCACTTTCGATACGTTTTCGATACTGCACACGTGACCTGAGCCTGCGGTCTTCTGGTCAGCACCTGAGGTTTAAAAATGCACTTTTGCGCAAACAAATATTGATTTTCTTGTCAATATTTGGATGTTTCCGCCTTGACTTGATCTACTCCATAGCAGGAGCCCATTCCTGTCCATAGTGAAACAAAAAGACAAAAAATCAACATCCCTGGCTAATATTTATAATGCCAAGACTGTCTTTTGTATGGTCAATCAAATCACGTGACATACCAATGACGTCAGTACGGAAATGACGTCATAATATCGATATCGATATCGATATCGAGAAAAAAGGCAAATATCGTATCGATATCGTATCGTTTTGAAAAACCGGTATCGGCCCATCCTTATCGACTTGAACAAGGCGTATAATTTCCAGAAAAGCTATTGCTTCGGATATTCCCGTAAACCTTAATTGTTGTCACAATCAAGTTCCAGCATGAATAGACGATTTAAGAGGAGATTGTCGAAGAAAATCTTCGAAAGAAAACTCTCTCGCTCGCTTTCCTTGCGAGTTTCATTCAACTCAAGCAGTGGACACCGCGCCACAATTTTTCCCGCCTCACTTCGTTTACATCAAAATGAAATGTCCAGTGGATTTATACTTAAAAAGAAATTTAATAAAACAATTATTCCATTCGCCCTTGTTGGATACGAGTGGTTATAGCCAACGAACAGTCAACGACGCGCGAAGCACTCGAGGAAAGCTGACGAAAAACAATAAAACATGATTTTTCTATGTTTTATACTCTGATAAAACATAGGTTTTTAGCCAATCAGAGCGCGCGTAGACTCCTATCTATATTATAATTGATGATAATATATTAATAAAAGCAACCGCTAAAAATATACGTGCAGTGAGTATTTATCTTTTTCTTGTGTCTGCCCTCATGAAGATGTAGTTCAGTAAGAGATGCAGTAAAAACGTTGTCTGTGTCATGGTCGAAAATGAATTCAGTGAAAAGTCAAGGATAAAAATAAAAGATTCGCACTTTTCTCAGAAAGTATCAAGAACTTATTATTCTCGTTCAGATAAAATAAAAACATTTCATCGTTAAAAAGATCTTCACGGTTTCAGCGGTTTTCTCGAAAGATGGCGCGCGCGTTTGTCAATAGCCCAATTTCGATATATTAAAATTCAACCCAAAACAATAGACCTCGGGACGAGGCTCCGGGGACTAAACTATAGAGTTTGTGGGGTTTATTCCCCGGAGCCTCGTAGTGATGTCTATCGTTTTAGGCCGAATTTTAAAATATCGAAATTGGGCTATTAACAAGAAATCTGGGAACGAGTTAAAATCGTTGATGGTCGAGTAGCCTGGGGCCGAAGTTAACACAAACAACATGGCTGCCATACCAGGGTTTTTGCACTTTTACACTTCAAAGGACTATATCACCATCAGTTTAGTGCAAATCCTGGCAGCTTGGACGTCTGTTGCTGTTTCAAACTATGCTGTACCATCGACGTCATTAATGACTCGCACAGCTGGCTCGCTGAGGCTGTTCTGTTCTGTGTTCTCGGTGTTATGTTTTACTCTGATACGGATAAAGTCAAGGATAAAATTGACGGTAAGATACGCTTTCTTGTTTGTGTTCTTCTCCTGAACTCACTTTGGCATAGCTACAGAATACAGGCCCCTTTTGAAGATGGATGTATTTCGTGGCTCGTTTAGCTCGGTAGTCACTGGCGAGCGAAACGAGCCACTAAATCTACTAAACCCACGGGAATCTGGCATCGTGAAGCTCCCCCAGGGTAAGGATTTTGACATCTAAAATGGTCTGCTGGGTTAGAAATTTAAGAGGAGATATGTGAAATTGGACATTTTCTAGGTGCCCAGGGGTGGGGAATTCATGACTTTCAAAAAAATGTCAAATTCCCCTGGGGTTGCCCCCCCCCCCACCCCCATCCTGGGGCAAACCATTGATAGGTGCATTACAAACTAATAGCCCAATTTTGATATATTATAATTTCGGCCTTAAACAATAGACCTTAGCATGAGGCTCCGAGAAATAAACTAAAGAGTTTGTGGGGGTTTTTCTCCAGAGCCTCGTAGTGATGTCTATTGTTTTAGGCTGAATTATAAAATTTCGAAATTGGCTATTAATAATTGGATTTAACTGAAACCCAATGTTAGAGCCATGAAGCCGTATATCAGGAAAAATCCTGACTGTTAAAATAAGATTTTAATTTATAAAATTCAAGTACATTTGGATACATTCATAAAATAAAAAACTATAAAACTCAATAATAATCAATAACAAAAAAAAGTTTTTTGTCGACAATCATCATTATCCTCTGTTATATACTCCTTGATTAATATAAATTCATAATTATAATGTAATTGATAGTTGAAATAATTAATTAATTATAATTTGTACATAATTATGTATTGCCAGCAACAGGATCCCGAAAACCATTATGTACATCTGTAATCAGTCGGATAATACATGTTGACATACAAAAGCAATAGCCCTAGAAAATTAATTTATTTTAAACTTATGGTGTGGAGCTCATGATGCACGCCAAAAAAATGTACAAAGTTGAAAACAGAAAACATGTTTACAGTCTTTACACATGCCCTACTCTGAAAACTGGATCTCAGAATGCTACATTCTTGTTCTTAGAACTAAAGGAATAAAAATATCATTATTAAAGTGAATTTTATAGGTAATTATCATCAACATTATCATTATCATCATCATCATCATTATTATTATTATTAGCTATTTGGTAACCACTTTATGTAGTAATCATACATCTCGTTTTACACAGACATGGCAAGTTGCCAAACTTATCATTCTCGTATTTGGATCAGCAGCAGTTTTCCATCTTATTGCCATCTTGTTTGGAGCTTCAATATTGGAGTATGTATCTAAAATAAGGTTATGAATGTGAAGTATGAGAGCTTTCATTAGGCCTGGGCACCAGACAAATAACCATTTAGCCCTCTTAGGCACTCATTTGCAATGTATATGTTGCAGTTAATTTTTGATCTTAGTTAATTTTTTATTTTAACTAGTTAGTTTTTTTTCTAACTAGTTTTTTTTTTATTCTTGGTTAATAAGTAGAAAAAGTAGAACACCTCCCCCCTTGATATCTCATACCCTCCCCCCCATCCTTACTAACCCTCCCCTACTATCTGCTACTATCCCTCTCCCCTAAGTACTATCATTTATTTATTTTTCTTTTTTACTAACCTGCACTAGATTTGAACTCTCAACCTCTGGATTTGCTGTCCAACCCCTTACCACTTTGCCACGTAGGAAACGTTGGGTGAACCACTATTTTTTTAAAATATATGATACCCCAACCCTAACCCCATTATTTAACTAGTTAAAAAAATCAACTAGTTAGAAAAAACTAACTAGTTAAAATAAAAAATTAACTGAGATCAAAAATTAACTGCAACATTACCTTCCCTTTTTCTTTCCTTTTTTTTTTTTTTTTTTTTGGTGGGTTGGTGGTTTTTTTTTTTTTTTTTATACCTTCCACTAATGAAAAGAACTGGATAAGTCATCAAGCACTCTGCACACATTGCAGGCTCATGATTAAGTGCCTGTGACTTTGCATGGAGGCAGCTATTCATCTTTACTAACCATCAGCTAACCATCCTACCCAGATGCACTAGTTAACTAACTGGGCCTGTTCAAAATCTTAAAATGAAACCCCTGGTAAGACGCCAAACATGTTTAACGGGGGTCATAAATGGCACCTCAAAATTTTGCATTGTTTGCAAATTAAAATGATGCTTCTGTTCAGAATACTGCCAAAACATTTTGTGGGTGCTCGTTTCTTGTGCTTGCATATGTTTATAAGTGTTTGCATGCTCAGTTTTTTTTGGAGGTGCGTTTTGATAAGTGCTCATTGCCGGCTTGCAAGGCTACTTTTTGTCAAGCTTGTGCTCGCAAAGAAAAATGCTTTGCTAACCTACTTGCAAAGGCCACTTGATACCTCTTCTAGTCCTCCACTTTTAAGTATTGCCTACATCTTAAACTTTGGGTAAATTTGGGAGCACTACAAAAATTAAAGGTGCAATTCACTTCCCCTTACTGATGTGTGAAATCACTTGTTTGGACAGACAAAGTGAAGAGACATTCTGCTGGGCATTACTGATGTCTCACCTGGTTGTACTTCCTGCTTGTAGTCTGCTTGGAGCACAGTTGGACCTCTTACCAAAGATATTTTTTAGTACTTGGTAAGTACATTCCCATCCTCGGATACCCAAGGACAGTAAGTGGGAGTGAGGGAAAGTCAAAACTGCGGTAAACAAATTTGCAAAGAAAAGTTGGGGTGAAAGCAAGGAGTCCCTAGAAAAGTCTTACCATGAAACAGCTCTGTTTGGAACTGGCGTGGTAAGACTCTTTCCCCAGGGGCTCCTCGATGTCCTCCACTTTACTTCACCTTTTTTTTTTTTTTCCTTTTTTTTTTCTTATTCCAGATCCCCGGCAGAAAGAGGTTTGACTGGAAATGACTCCGGCTATTACTGACTCTTGCTATAACGGACACTAAACGACGCCCCAAGCATGTCCGCTATAACGAGAGTTGACTGTATGCAAAACTGGGCAGTTAAAATTTTTTTTTGGAATTTTTTTTCCAAATAATCCATAAGTCATACACAAAAACTTGGAGAGATATAATGGTGTAGTCCATAAAAGAGTGTTGTTGTCAATAATGATAAAATTTTAATGTAATAACAAAAAAGATGCATTTATTGGCTGCCATCACTCCTGTCACCATTCCGTATTAGCAACTATGTAAAACCTTAAAGGAGTTACGTCACAGGGATTTTGCATATTTTTGGTCTAAACTGTTCTGAAATTAGTGGTAGGCAACTTAAGGATTAAAAACTTTACCTTTGAACAACTAAAGGAAGATACTTATATTACATGTATAACCTTAATTTGCGGATAGAAACCAAACAAGAGTTTAAGGATTGATTTGTTTTTAACACGCAAAAATTAAGACAAATTGAAAGTTGAGCTTCAATTTTGCAAGTTGTAATCCTTTTCCATCCTAGCCATCTGCAATCAAAGATGCTCGTTAACAGTTTCAGTGTGATGGCAATTGTTAATAAAAATGGACCATTATTTTTAGGTTTCCTGTGACACAATTACATATTTGGCTGATCAAAACTGTTAATCTGTGACAATGCCCCTTTAACAAAACACAATAATAATGAAAAATAAAACCCAATCCTACAATCTTAGACACAACTGTTGAGTCACATTTTTTTTTTCGTGGGCTTGTACGAATCCTACTCAAGATTAATTTTAACTTCGCAAACTAAAAGTTTAACCAACTTAAAGTAGCAGAAAGTTTATCAACACAATTGTGCCACAGCACCTTATCTGAAAGTATACCTGTCTTTTTTGCAGGTCGGATGCTACTCCTGAAGCCTACTTCCAATGTTCGATCATATTTACTCTGATAGGTGCATGGCTTGGTGCTTTTCCAATTCCCTTGGACTGGGACAGACCCTGGCAGGTTAGGCAGGGAGGGGACTGGATTCATTTTGACTCATTACATACATTTACTAGTTGTTTCTTCAAGCTTAGAGATGGCAAGGCATTGACAGTTAAACAGTTTGATAAATGATAGACCATGGTAGAACAAGGTTCCCCTGTCAAAGGTTGCTCATTCATGTGTATCCGTTTTTACCTCTACTCATTGAGAAAAAAAATACTTGCGATCATTTACGTCAGTGACTACAGTACCGCTCAAAAGTAAGTTACCACCCTCTCGTGAGACAAGAGTCTCGTCTCTCAAGACGCGAACTCATCTCGCGAGACGCTTGAAAAAAACTGCAAGTTCACGGTTCTTACTTTTCTGGAGATTTTAATTACCCATTTTTAACCATATATATAGAAACAATATAACCGAGTAAACATCGCCTAGTAAGCAAAGATTACCTGTGGTTGAAAATAGATAATGCGACGTTTGACATGTCGGCCATTCAACTTCAAGCGAGTTCTTTTTTCCCTGAATATCGCGTGTATTCCAAAGCAAAAGTCTTATTCAAAGTTGTATATTTTAAATCAAAATCATTTCGTCCATGGCTTTTTAAATCAGGGTTTCCAGTCAAGTAAAGTAACACTTTGAAATTTATCAATTGATTACTTTTGAGTGGTACTGTAAGTAGTATAAAAATACCCCTGGCAAAACCCTTTGTTTATTGAAAGGTTATAAAGTTCCCCAAAAAATCCTACTAAATAATAAGAAGTCAAATTCCCAAAATAGATACAGTAGAACCCCGGTAACTCGAACTCGGATAACTCGAACAACCCCGCTAACTCGAACAAACTTCCATTTCCCTTGGATTTGACCCCACTTTTCAGTCATTTTTACTCGGTTAACTCGAACTCGGATAACTCGAAAACCCCGCTAACTCGAACTAAATTTCATTTCCCTTGCTCAAAATTTGGGTCAAATTTACCCTGATAACTCGAATTCTGGTTCTTGCAGCTTGCCACGGATGCCATTGAAATATCCCATTCAGTTCTTCTTGTCGTGTAATCGGTTTTAAACACTAAAACGAACACTATAGTAATTTGATTTAAATTAGAGCAACGAATATATCACGTATCTGACAGTCGTTTTCCACTCTTATCATAAAAAAGTATGATCGTGAGAGAGTTTCTGACAAGATAAGTTTAATTTGCACTGTACTGTGTACTGAAGTGCTAAAAAATCGATAAACTATCGATTATTAACTTGGTAAGTTAAATATTCAATCGACCCCGATAACTCGAAACCCCGCTAACTCGAACTGTTTTTCGTTTCCCTTCAGAGTTCGAGTTACCAGGGTTCTACTGTATATCCTTAACTACCCACTGGTAAATTGAAGGGCTTGGTGGAAAAAGGGCAGTAGTGATTTTTGACTTGAACTGAACATTACCAAAACAACTCCATATTTCATTGAAGCTTTGTTTATGTGTGTGAAACAATGTCCTGTATTTTGTTTTCTTTTGTTTTTTTTTTGAGATATACATTGTAACACGTATAAAAAAAGGTTGGTTTATCCTGGTGACATCTTTAGGAGTTTCGTGATAAAATATAAACAAAAGGAACCATTTGCTTGACAGAACAGTGAAACCAGCAAAGCTCAATTTGTTTCAACTTGTCTTTTTTTGCTAATCAGAGTTGTTTTGGCAATGTTCAATTTTAGCCAAAAATCACTACTGCCCTTTTTCCACAGAGCCCTTCAATTACCAGGGTAAGATATACAGTGTACCTACCCTGGGAATTTGCCTTTTGCGCATGCACGAGCAAAAATGTCATAAAATGTGATGCTAGTGAAAAGAAAGACATGTCTTCGTGTTGCAAGTGGTGTTTTTAGTAGGTTGGAGTTTATTTAGCTCATAACTGACCCCAAAATGTCAAAAATCTCCGGGAGTCAATGTGGCTAAACACTTACGAATGTTTTTAAATGTTACGAATGTTTTTAAACAGTGATTTTGTCTTACCGCGTTTTGATACTAAACGCTACGGGAAACATTGTATCAGATATCTTGGACCACTTCTATGGTCAAAATTAGGCAAAGACGTGAAAAACTCGCCGACTGTGGCTGCATTCAAAACTAAAATTAGAAAACTCAATCTATTGGACTACGTGGACAACAATAGTAACTGTTGCAAACTCTGTTGCGCTTAAGACATTGTAAATATTAGTTTTTAGTTTTTAGTTAAGTATTTTAAATATTTTTAGCTTAGCATTATTAATAGTATTTTAGGTATTTTAATTGTGTCCCCAATAAGTCTATAAGGGCTAAACACACAGACACGGTAATAAAGTTTTTATCTTATCTTATCTTAGGTTTGGCCAATTCCGTGTGTGATTGGAGCCATTGTGGGTTACATTGTAGGACTGGTGATTTCAACTGTGACATTTACTTTAAATGAAGGAAGATTCAACCCATGATGAACAAAAGCTCATCTGATATGAAGCTCTTATCTGTAGCTCAAGACTGCTCGTTCTACAAGATAAGACCAGAGAAGTTGATGGCAGGGTAGCCTGCGTTGCAGCCGGACGTGTCACAAAATCCTCGATATAGTTCGTCTGCAACGCAGGCTAATGACAGCGTCACGCAGTGGATAAATCAAGACTTTGTCGTCCAGTTTTAACCAACTGTAAGAAGCAGTAAGAAAAAAAAGAAGTCGACTTTCGGTTGTGTAACATAGCTGTGAGATCTCGTGTATTCAGCCAACATTTCTCTTGAATGGATAAAATAATGCACTTTTCGAAAACCAACTGATACGCTATCCACTGGATAATTTATTCCGTAGTCATAGTGTTTTCCGTCCTTTAAACAGCCAGGGCTAATAAACAAGCACACTACAAAAAGATAAACACTGCATAAAATATAAACAATTCTTATAAAAAATCTACTGTTCCACAGTTTTGGGAAGACTGAGCATCAACTTTCGCCGGGGTGGGGGAGGGGGAACTGTCCAAAAATTTGGGGGGTGGTGTGCGGCGCGTTCTTTAAACCGATACCCTCTTTCAGACCAACATATGGGATTTTCCTCACCCTATTTTAGACCAGACCCTACCCAGGAACCGCTCAGACAGGCTGTGTAAACATTTGAGAAGGGCTCCAAATTCCTGGTGTTAATAAAGTTGCACTTCTCAGGAGATGAATTGTAACCGAAGTGGTCAAAATTGATACCCTATTTCGGAGCAAAACAGCATGCAAGCGTTACCCATAGTGTCTCTACCCACTTTACCCAGGACACTTCTGGCAAGTGTTTAGGTAACTAGCGAAGCTATAACTCTTTTATTTGGATCCTTGAGCCAGGATATTTTTATAAGGCTTTCTTTTCAGTTGCCAAAGTTGACTTCAAAATCTTTCGTTTTTTCCAGCGCAGTTTCCACATTCCCCTTATTAAGTTGGTCGATTTTACAGAGGGAACTATAAACCAGTTATAGCACACGTTTTAATATGTTATGAAGGTTTTTAAAATCTGCCTTGGCCGGGCTCTAGGTAAATTACTTGCAAAACCTTTGCACGTTTAATTTTTGGACACTTTATCATATTCGGACAGCTTAAGTAAATTTACGCCTACAAAACTCGAATTAAACTGAAACAACATATGGCTGTGAAAATGATAGTATTACTGCACCCTCAAGGTTTTACAGATATAACGACGCGAATTTAACAAGCCGTTACGTATCTCAAGCCGTGTCTCAACTGGGGTTCGCTCCATAAAGGAAACTAAAGCTTTGGAGCTCGAAGTGGCTAATGATCTGCTACAAGATCTTCAAAATAATCATATGTTTCTAGTCTCTTAGTTACAGCTTCCACTTTTTCTGCCATCTCAAAAATTTATGACAGTTCTATTTTCGGACACTTTTTGTCCGAAATTAAAATCGTCCGGAATTTTTTGCAAGTAATGTACATTAACGTTAGGTTTGGAGACGTTCCTCGTTCTAGTCAAATCGCTTCGAGCTTAAATGATTGATGTTAGCTATCTGGTTAGAACGCTAGCGAGAACAAAACTATTTTTCAAATGAAGTAACAGTGAATTTTTCTCTGAAGAGTTTCTATGGCATGTTTGTTGAGAGCGGAAAGCATGTCAAAACGGCTCAAAAGAAGGTGCGAATGTTTATGACCGGTAACAAGGGTCGCGAAACTATATGAGATAATGAATGCACCTGTAATAATTAGCAGAGCATACAATATATTACTATATTACTTTTCAGACGTCCATTGTGTGAGAACAGGATTTCTTTTTTCAAATTTCGGTTTTTCAATTAAAAAAAAATGTTTTTGCTAGTTTGGTACTTTTCTTCGTCTGAGATGCCTTTTATTTCTGCTGAAATTTTGCTTTTGTTTAGAAATTTTGTTTAATGTGGTAACCATGATATATTTCATAACAACTATTTGAAAAGATTGAAAACCAAGGTCTGTTGAAAGCTCACGATTTTGTGTGTGTGGATCGGTCTACAATGTATTTCAATGGAAGGGAAAAAAAATGAAAACAAAAATACAGATCAGTTAAAATTTTCAAATACTATACTGCGAAAATGGTGTGATCACCGACTCAAAAAAAAGCCCTTAATTGTGTAGATAGTGACAGACTTGAATTAAAATTTAGCACAATAACATGAGCGTAAAGCAGTTTCCGTGCGAAATGTGCTCGAAGTTTTTCACACGTTCTCACTTTAAGAAGGACGGGTCTGAGCTGAGGTTAAAAATTATTTTGTTATTCAAATGGAATTTGGTGGTTTACTTGTTTACAAATATTTCGAGTGAATATTTAACTACATCCTTTGTATTCGGCTTATTGTGGTAGTTTTTAATGTGCTCATTTCCAATTTTTAAAACAAAAGATTAGAATAACAATGCAATTATGAAACCAGTCAAAAGGTAAAGATATTGTTTTGTGGAATACTTTACAACCGTGTTTGTCGCCACGAAAATTTCATGTTAACGTTAAAAGACAAATTTACAATTATATTCTCTGTCTCAGAGTAAATAATTCAACAAGGGGAGAAATCTAGGAACGCAAACTTTCTTATCAGGCAATTTAGAGAAGTCGAACTCTTATTTTTGTCTTAATTTTTTTGTGGGTAGAAAGTCAATTAATACAAAAGAAGATCAACTGAGTAGTACAAGATGCTTGCTGTTCGGGTGCTACCTGCCATAGAAACTGTTAATTTTCTTGTAAATTTTGACACTTCTCGAAGAGGAAAATAAAAAATCTTCAGAGTTATAAAAAGGTTGTTTACCGAAATGTTTGATCGAAATTGTAAAAAAATATGAAAGTTATGGATAAGAGTACCTTTCGTTTTTTAACTGAAAATTCATGTGGCAAAAACTTCTCCATGCAAACACTTGTAAAAAATTTATGATTTTTTTTCTCAAGAAAGGGATCTGCCTTATAGCTTAGCTTTTCTGCCGGAATTGTCAGTCCTTCACTTTGAAAAAAAAAAAAACTTCTTTAAATAAGGCCATTCGAAAAGTTACTTCTCAAATTTCTGTTTCTTAGGGTTGTAAGCTAAGATCATTTTTTAAACATAACTAAAGGTTATTTTTCACCGCTATTAAACAAAGCAACAAGACTAAACGAGGCGGTTTTTGTTATGTGCATTTTTTAGCCTCCTCCGCCCAATTAATAAACTGGGAAATGAAAAGCGCAAATTTCTCGAATCGAAATTTTTATTTTTGCTTATAAACAGCTGGTTCAGTTAAAACTAGACTAGTTTTAATGAAACGTTTTCATGTGGAGAAATAAGGAATTGTCAGTTATATTAATTGCAGTGTCTGGACACGTTACTTAGCATGTATGATTTATTTAACATGTGCATTATCACACGGGAATTTTTACCGACACCATCATCAAGTCTGATATTCTGGCCATGAATTCACAACTTATACTTGCGTTGGCTCTACTGATCCACCCTTTGAAGAATTATCAGCCGTAAAAGTTTGCGATAAGGCAGCAAAATTATCCGGCATTAAACACAGAACGAATGTGTTGCCGTAGAAATGTAAGCCACGAGGGGAATTCTGGTGATTTGGTAATCAATCCCTTTAACTAGAATTGAAGAGTTTTTGAAGAGTTGTTAGATAAAGGGAGTTTGATTTCGGGGGTTTCATCAAAGTTGTTGTTTTTAAGAAATGACTGGGTAGCGTAGGTTTAATTAAGTAAGGCACCTGACTTTTTTATGTAGACCCGGCATGGTTGAACGTTACAATAATGTTATTGACACTTTATTAACTATATCTTTGACAAGTACCTGTCAACCAGTCATGTATCTGTGCAGTGCAAAAAGCTTACAAACATACCCAAATAGTGGAAAAACCCCAAAATAATGATTTCATATTTTAATTCGAATAGTAGTCGTATTCGACAAATGAAAGATAGAACCAACATTTGGAAAAGCGAGGAAAATGATAAAAGAAGGGGGGGGATAGAAATGGATTACAGTATGGACAATCTTTTATCGATCCTTGAAGCTCACTGTCGCCAGTTTCGTAAACTTTATAATTGTGACAACTTGGAATTCACTTCAGATATTAAATTATGTTTCAAATATCCACTAAATCGAGGGAGTTTTGTTCCTGCAATTTATTCCAATTTTGAACAAATGCGCTGACAAATATTATTTCTGTTGGAGCTTTAGTCCTTTAGTTTGCTCTCACCGCCCGTAAATACCTTTTTATTCGCGTTCATTGTTTTGAAGAAACAAAAACATGAAAGAAGTTGAGACTGTTAGCAGTTTAGCAAGATAACTAGAGACGATATCCGAACCTCGATAATCCCTTTCAGTGATAGTTTTTCTCATACGAAAGTTATGTAGGGAGCAGGTACTTCAGTTCTTCATTGTCTGTGATGTGTTGCGATTGGCTTGGAAGAGAAACAATTGTGTTTTATAAAAACACAAGAAAATACAATGAGCTAGTTCTTGAATGAAAAGTTGAAATGGTGTGCTTAAAGAGAAGCATGAAATTTCAATAGTTCAACTTGTGCATCCGTCGTCAGACT
This sequence comes from Oculina patagonica, assembly GCF_052425735.1. Lineage (NCBI taxonomy): Eukaryota > Metazoa > Cnidaria > Anthozoa > Scleractinia > Oculinidae > Oculina > Oculina patagonica. The sequence continues at coordinate 9,107,824 of NC_135770.1, forward strand.
TATTCATCCCCTCCACAAAACTCAAAAATCCTGTCAACTATAGACTGAAGTAAACCAATTCTAGGCGTCGTATAATTAACGTACGTATTTTGCTTCTGCACGTGACTTGTGGTAAATTTCATGTCAGACCAGTTAGGTTTCATTGTCTTTCACGGTTGACTGTGAAAAAGACTTCTATCTTTTCTTGCCACAGAACCTAATAGATTTTAAGCTTGTAAAATGCCGGTCATAGCCCTGCGTGACATGTCTTTTGAAAACAAATAAACATTTTTCGCTCCTGTTTAATATTAGCTTGTCTTAAGGCTAATTTACTTTTGAATTTGCTGCAGCTATAATGTACTGAGCTATTGATTTTCGGTTCCCAAAGGGAGAAAGGGCAATTTCTTTAAATGTATTTATAAACTTTTTAATTGACAGTATCAAGAAAGCAAAAATACTGCTCTGTTTGCTCAGTAGGAAGCAATTTAGCAATTCACATAATAAACTGTTGAACAATGCAAGCTTTTAATGAGCAATTTCGTTGCTTAAGTCAATATTTTCTCGTGCTGGAGATAAATAAATCGCTCAAGAAAGCTCTTTAGAGAAATAAAAATTAATTTAATTTATTTGCGAATTTCGCAGAGATAAATTTTATTTATAGGTTATTTGCAGTTTGTTATTTAGAATTTAGTCAGAATTAAAAGGATTTAAAATTCGTTCTAACACTGGTAACAGAACATGTTAATTGTGTTTCAATGCCTCGAAATTAATTCGTTCAACTTTTTTTCCTTAGCTTATGGTGAGACTTTCAGTTATTAGAGGCTCTTAAAATATGGTGTGCGTTAAAAGAAACATGCTTGATTTTACTAAATTATAGCTAAATTCAATCGATTAAGTGGCTCTCTTTTCTAGTTTTGCAAATCATTATTAATAAACGCAGAATTAATCATTTTTTCGTGGGCAATTTGCCGAACCCTTTGGAAGTAATTGTGTGAGTGTCAAAAAGGTTTTAACAAATATACGGGTTTAATTTTCAAAGTGTCCTACCAATTTTCTCTTTTTTATTTTCATTTTTGCAAAACGCTTAGCTGTTTTTATAGTCCCTTTAGCGGATAAATTGTTTTCATTTTACTGTCATATCAGTTGGCTGGCCGCACTCAAATTAATTTGCTCCAAATCATTAAACATTAAGAACAGTAATTAGACAAGAACAAGCCTATACTCCATGACTGCTTATTTAAAGGCAATTAGCTCCGTTCGATTATTTTTCTTTTAGAAATAATTGAAGCCCAGCGCAAAAGTGTTTAGAAAAACGAGAAATGATCGAGGTGTCTTAAAGACAGCGATGAAAAAGTTCTGCTTTATTCAACAATTATTTCAATAGCTATTCTTTTATTGGCATATTTTCCTGGCTTGTGCGAGTTGCGCGGGTTACCGATAACAAAGCTATCTGTACATTGCGTCGCGCACGAAAGTAGCGAAAAAAGCAAAGAAATGTTTATTTTTACATCCTGTTTTTTAGTGCGGGAAATATCTTGGTTGTATTAAAATTGTTTCCTTTACCGTAATTAACTTAAAGGTTTTTTGACAATTGACAATATTAAATAAAGGCAAATAAACACGAAGTTGGCGGTATGCTTAAATCATGAGCCGCGAGTTGGCGTTTAGCTCACGCGTTCTCTTCAATCGCGTTTGACGTCTCTAGACTTTTTGCGAATAGGAAAGGGATTTTATGAAAATCGCCGCTATTTTTTTCTCAAGTGCGTGTTGACAAGAGCTCTTGACTTTATTCTGCCAAGTAAACAGTACGTGAACGGGTGGGTGAATTTTAATTAATATTTAAAAGTGGTTTTTCTTGTGTGAATTTCATTTACAAAAGTGAATAATGTCTGCCTTTGTTTTCTTCTAGAAATCCCCAGGTTCATAGCCTCCGTAAGAGCGCCTTTTAAAAAAGATTACAGGGTCATTCAGCTCCTTTTTGGGGTTGGTTTTACACTGGCATTGAAGAAACGAGATGTTTGTTGAACAGCCAAAGAAAAAGAGGAAAAGTTAATTGAATTTTTAGTTAAGATAATCACATGCAAATTGTCAATTTTGTTCAATGAAATGGCCTTTCTTTACCCTCAGATAATTTGCAAGCTTATCTTCTAGATTAGAACTTGGCTAACTTATCTTTATCACTGATGATGTAAACTTGGACAAATGGCAATTTGCTTTGCTCAAATCGCATCCACTCATAAATTTTGTCAGAGCAAACATTGACTGTTGTTTGTTTGAATATTTTCTCTGCTCTGTCGCTCAGGGCAGAAACAAGCACGAGTGCTTGTAAAAACATTCGCGTACCCGTGATACGAGGGTGTCTTTGTTTGGCCGTAATTTGATTAGTGGAATTGAGGGCCGTGGTGAATCACCCATGGTGAGAGTTTGGTGTAATTTCTTTCAGACGGTAGCAGCTTAATAGCTTTTGTCAAAACGTTATTCAAACAAAACAGCGGGGCCTCGGGGCAAAATGGGCCCGTAATTATCAATTGAATCTAATTAAATTACATGCTTGATGTTGGCTCTCGACCAATCACAAGCTTGCGGAGACAGGCCAGAAAACGACACAATTAAAAGCTGCGTTCTGATTGGCGGAGAAACTCATCGCAATGCAAATAGTTTTTACAAAGCAATTATTTTTCGACAGTTTCTCTTACACTTGGAACTGACATTGGTCCAGAAAGGTTTGTCGAACGCGGATGACTTAAGTCGTCATGTCAGAAAATTTCTCGCAATTTGATACTGTCGTGAAATTCCAACGGGAGAAAGCGGACGACTTTAGCGATCACGCGCCGAGGAATTCGACGCAGGGTATGGGCGAAGAGGAAGTCAAAGACCCCTTATTGAAAGGTAAGTCCCGTTATTCGGATCATACCAGCCCAAATGTGTTGAAAAGTTTCAAGTAACACGGACAGCTTTCCAAAAGTAACAACTTGTTGCAAATTGACGATTGGAGAAATACGATCTCTTCTCTTTGTACTGACTTGCTTGTGGCGCAAGCTAATTTAATTTTGTTTTGGAACAACCCAGCGCTGCGGCGCGTACGCAAACTGGGCCGCGCCAAGAACGCTCTTTTAAAACAAATAAAACTCACATTTATTTAGAATATCAAACTGTTAGAAATCGCGCGGGACGTTTTTACAACCGCGAATTTACAACTCGAAATTGTTTGAATTGTATTTATAATTTTAAAACACACCTAGGTTTTTTTCTAAGCGCCACTGACTGACTTTCGTTCTTTACAAAGGTTGCTCCGTAAAGAGAAGAAGAGAGGAAGAGACAGGAGCCTCGGCGGACGAATTGTCCATAAGCAAGAGAAGGCATAGAACTACGTTTACACAAGTTCAACTCGACGCCTTAGAAGAAGCATTTAGCAGGTCACAGTACCCTGACGTCTTTACCAGGGAACAGCTTGCGAAGGGAATCAACTTGAACGAAGCTCGCGTACAGGTATGCCTCTCAACAGAAGCGCGCACTCCCCGTATCTCTCACTCCGCGCTGGCTCGCTTGCTCGCGGCTTGAGCTAATAGAATCAATAGCAATCTTTGTTTTTGTTATTAGTTTCAATTAAAAGGGCACAAAACATTTTGGGCTGTGCGCTTGCTTGAAAGACCAGCACCGCAAGTATTCTTGTTCCAAATGCGTGCATGCCGCAGTTCACGATCCGATGGATGTTTTCCGGGTTTGAGAGAAATTTTATTGGAAAATTTAAAAGAGTTAACTTGGTGACTCGAAATAGCTTCTGACTCGGCCAAATCCCACGCATGCGCAATAGCTTTTCCACCTGCTCCGTGCGCACGTGTGTTATTAGTGTGAACAGAGACTTTAATTAGCAGCTGTTGAAACTTATTACGAAAAGTAAACTAACCACATGGATCTTAAGCATTTTAAGCATCCATTCAACTCCCAAGAGATTACGAATCGAGGGGAAATCTCGCCGAATTTTTTCGACGAAAATTTTCGGCGTTTTTCGAATCCGAGATAATTTTCTGAGACCTTCTCGAGAGCGCAATTGTTTTTTTTTTTACAGAACAGGGCAAATTGTCAAGGATTTTGTTTACTCGAGTTGAAGAATTTAGCACATTCATTATTCTAGAAGTCCCTTTTGTATCAACATGAATGAGGGCGGCATTTGTTTTGTGAAAGCGCATTTGGACGCAAATGACACTTTTAATTTCTTAAGTTTGCCATTAACAAATTAGGACATAAGCGATCCGGGCGAATGTGGAAATTAAATTACCGCGCAAAATGGCCTTAAAAACTCTGCATTTCATGTTACAAAGCCTTCCATCTTGCCGAATTCGAGGCCGAAGCCATTACCGCTATATAGTTATTTTGAGGTTAGCGTTGAGGTCGAAAAGTACGAGTGCTTTCGGTAAATAGAATTAAATAAGATAAGTGCCTCTTGTACACGGCAGCTTTGGATGTCATTAATAAACAGTAGGGACTTGGAAAACACGTCTTGTTTTGTAGGTGTCAAGAGCTTGACAAAACTCAACCTGCTAAGCGGTTTAAATAAACATTAAAAAGTTGGCAGCAATTTGTGCGCCACCGTCGAGAGAAAAAGAACAAAATTATCTTTTTTATTTTTTTGTAACGCTGGATTCGGAGAAATACTTGCAATAAGCTATTATGAAGCGGGGATCCGACCTGATGAGGTTTTTAGTTTTTAATTTTACCAGACTTGAATTAAAACGATTCTTTTGTTCATTTTCCCACGAGAACCTGCATTTCGAAAATTTTTAAGCAAAACAAGCCTGTTAAAATCGAAACAAGATAGCAAAATTAACTTCCGAGAAAGCTAACCGCATCAGGCAGTAGGGCGTAAAAGCTAAGATGAAGTGAATTTATTTTATTCTAACTGCAGCGAATAGAACAGGACATTTTAATTCTAATGAGCTCCTAGGGAACACTTTTGAAATTGATGAATGATGCTTGTATTGAAGGCGAAGAATATAGATATATCTTCGTTCAATATTGTTTCCCTCAAAATTGCGTGTTTTTATATTAAGCTTTCAATGTTTAAAACACGATTTTTTTTTTCATTGTAGGAAACTGTGAGTGTTAGTTATTTAAATATTTTGTCAGTAGCAAGCACATAGTTTGTGATATAGCGTTTGGGGCTTTTCCATGTGTAAATTTGCCAAATTTTCGACGCCTTATTTCAATCCAAGCTACCGCAAACCTGCCATCTTTATTAAAAGAAACTTTACCATTGATGGCTCGCAGATTTGGTTATCTGATGTTTATCTTTGGAATTAAAATAATATGAACCGTTATATAAACGAGGCTAATTCAAAACTAAATATTCCTTCGCCAGATTGAATTTCAAGAATTAGCTGTAATTGATCCTCTTTGCCATCTTGAATTGCGTTCGCTATTGTTGTAAATTATTTGACCAAACCTCCGAGTATGTTTCTCGCTAGTTAAGGCTAGTTCCTCCACAAGTAAAATTTCGCAATTGTTTAATACTCCTTCTGGACTTAACGATTCTCTCGGATTATTATACTTATTACTTTTCAAGCTATTTGTTAATACCAGTGAAAAGTTTTACCTAAACGAACGCCAAAAAGATACGCTATTAGCTCTTTCGAAATAATTTACCGCATCGCACGTGTTATTAATATTTTAGGTAAATAAGCTACTTATTTCATGTTGAATACCTGCCCGGCAGGAGAATGAATTTGTTTCATTAGTCAAGTGGACGGCTAATAAGCTAGGTTTAGTTTTCTAAGGACGTATTATTCAAGCGAGGATCGGGTTGACTTGTTTTGACAAACAATTTACGGCTCGACACAAAAGAAAAAATAAGAGAGGGGCTGTTCCAAAGGGATATAGTTGCACGCGGTGAATAAAAGAAATAATACATCGTTTATTGACACGGGAAAGTACTTGCCCCGCGCTATTAAAGCTAAACAAGATAGCCCTTAGCATTGTTTCGTTTGCAAATGGTGTTTTGTGCGTAAATTTGGAATAAGAGATAGTTAAACCATACAGATCCAAACATTTTTTTTATCGACAGTTTTTCCTTTAAGACTTGCCGCTTTTCACAAAAATTTTTCAGCAAGTGTACTAAAAATTTATCTCAGAGACACCTTGTGCGCCCTCATCAACAAAAGCCGAAGTACATCGTATAAAATTACAAAGGATCGCAAATTGAAAGTTCAATTCAATTCTCCGCTATCGATCGTGGTTGCATAAATTTTCGTGTTCCCCTTATCCCCGGTTTCATGTGCTAATAAAATTCCGTTAACATTTGCGAAAATAAAATAAACTGGAAGAAGCCGCTTTTCATTTAACTGCTATATGTTAAATTGCACCTCGTTTGATTTTTCTTTTACAATTTCATTCTTTCAAACTTTTTCCAATCTTATCTCAATTGACAACATTCATCCAAGTCTTTGAAGAAGATTGACTCACTGTTTTATGACTGGAATTTTATTCCAATTATTTGATTTTAAGCAAAAACATTTGCATCTTTATGTGCTTATTATAGAACCGTCTCTCTGTTTTCCACATTGACTTTTTTAATTAAATGTTATTGTAACTACACGTGTTTCGATATTTATGCGTTTTTTTTCCTTTGTGGACTTAAGATCTTGGCTGTTTTTTTCTAGTCTTTATAATACCTAGTGTTCCCCATTTGTTATATTTTCCCTTCTTGCCAACCGATCCCTCTTTCGAATTCTTAAGAATTACGTTCTCTTTAACCGTCCACTACTTGCAAAAACAATAGCTATTGTAATGTTAAGTGAAAAGCTATTTTACCAATAAATTTTCAAGTAACAAGTGGCAGAAAGTTAAAGAGCTTGCACCCGTTTCGATATCAAACAAATAAAAAAATCGAATTTTTTGAAAGTTCTTTTTTCGTGGTTTCTTAGCGCTACGCCTCGTTCTGTCGTTAGCAAAAGGTGCTATCCAACGAGATCTCACGCGCGATGTCCACGCTCCGCGTGCTACTAAGCGAGTGGCCACGCGTTCAGAGTTTCAGTTTGTCTAACTGTAACTGTTCCATCAAACATTACTAGGATCTCTCAAACGTTAGAAATAGCGGTCTTAAAGCAGAATTAGTACTTTTGTTTGTTTTAAAACAACTAATAAGTTACTTTAATTTTTGTTTTCTTTAGGTCTGGTTTCAAAATCGACGAGCAAAACACCGAAAACAAGAACGCCAGCACCCGCGATCTTCATTCCCATATCATCATACCGGCATTTACTATCCACACGAAGGACTTTACTCCCCTGCATCTCACGTCTACTTCCCAGTGCCTCCTCCTATGGCCTGCCCTGTCAGCTCTTTACCAGGCTCCTCTAAAACTGTCCTCGAAAGTCACAGCTCTCCTGCAGCGCGTCCAGTCCACTCGCCTTGCCGGTCGTGCCCGCCTGGGAGTTTATGCTGTGGCGCGGGGCCTGCGCCTACTCCTCCATGGAGCCCAGCCTTTACTCGGTCGCTTTCACCATCAAAGAGTCCATTATACGAAAAAGAAGCGCCATCATCGCTTGGCTTGGTGCGACATGACTGGTCCTCGAAAAGCTTGGCCCTGCTAAGAATGCGGGCGCAAAGTTACGGTCATGTGTTTGGTCCGTCGTGTTTCTCTTGAAAGCTTCTTAAAGACACCTGACTTGTTTCATGCATGCAGAAAAGTGAATACGAGGCTTTTTGATCCATGGACTCGCTACATTGGCGCGAAGTTTGACGGAGTAAAACTCCACTTACAAATGGTAGAATATAGCAAAAGCAGGGAAATTGACTCATTTTAAAGATAAAAAATAGGTAGTATAGCAAGGTTGTGGTGTACAGTTCGCTTTATACGAGCTTTTGTTGGTTGTTTTCTATCCACTTTTATTGTTTTGTTTTTGAATCTTTGATGGAATGGAAATATTTTCTACGGCATTTTGCACCAAGGTTAATTTGTTGGCAATATTGAGTTTGCCTTTTATTTATTGTTTCTGGTGGGATATTTAAAAATTGAAAATGAATTTAAATCGCGTCTCAGCAGTTTCTGATGTTTAGAAATGTGATTTTAGTTATTCGGGATGGCTCTAGGCGATATTTCGCTACCAGAAAACTATTTGGAAAAGAACACGGAATAAATTACAATAGTGCGTTAAGTGCAAAAATAAATTTTAAAATTCCAGTCCGGTTCTTTCTCGGACTGGCATTAACTTACGAATTTTGTAATATATATTATGACGTACGTTAAATACGTTCTTACGATAATAAAGTGGATTCTCAATAGCATGTAGTCTTTGTCCTTTTCGGTGAAGTTAATGTTGTTGACAGACTCTTTTATTCTCCTTACTGTTCTCCAAATATTTCTCACAGTTCTCTTTAGGAGAACCTAGTTTTATATCAAAACACGTAAGATGTCACTATTTTCACGCTTGTGCCTATTTTGAGACCATATTTGATTTTGGTCATTGTATGGGAATTCTGATTGGTTACCTGATCGAGCGGTCTTAATTTTGCAGTATGGAACCTCCAGATGAACTAC
>NC_135770.1:9116836-9121836 GCF_052425735.1 Oculina patagonica
GTCCAAAGCAGAGGCAGCAGAGCATTCTGGAACGTGGGGGGAGGGGGCTATAAAGACTGTCCCAAAAATACTCGGCAGGTTTTCATATTTGGAGCAATTTTTTTTCGTTCTAGCAACTTTTTGATTTCTGATCAGTTTCTAGACCGAAGATTTCCGAAGATTCTCCGGTTGTTGTTCGAAGGCCATACGAACGTTTCCGATCGTTTTACGAACTTTTCCGACGATAAGCGAAGTTTCCCAAAGACTTTCAAGGAAGTTTCTAAGAGTTTGTACTCACTCACGAGAAGGAATATCTTGACATACCAGTTTCACACTGCGCTTGCGATATTCTCGGCACCAAAACGTGGGGGGCTAAGCCCCTTGGGGTGGGGGCTACAGCCCCCCCCCCCCCCCATGCCCCGCCGCCTATACAAAGTACACAGAACAGAAGCCTTTTCTAAGGCAGTTCAGTAACGTTTACAAGAGAGGAGCCTGGTGAGGAGGCAGTGAAATTTACAATGCTTACATTGCTAGAAAGATTTTAATTTTTCCTCAATACAAACTTGATCTGATAAATCAGCAAATTCTCCCAAACAGTTTTCAGAAATCTATGGACAACAGAAATACCGTAAGAAATTAAATGTTAATCTTAGTGCTTCTGGATTGCTTAGAAGGGAAAGAAAACAACTCATATGGTATGAAAATGACTGAAGTTTTAACGGAAACATACAGCAAAACAATAGTAATACTCTCAGTAGAGTCCAGTTAATTACTCTATAGTCTGGACTATAGCGTTCAAATGAACGCGTCATCATAGTGAACGCCCAATCTTTCTTCTCATAAAGCTTGACTAACACCGTTATGTAAATAGTTACCATAGCTACCGTAAACCTGGCCAAAAGATACCCTTAGGTTAAGTTTAAATGCTGATGATAGATCACGACATTTTTGTCATTTAATTGCTATTAAGAAGTTAAAGTACTGTATTTCACATGTTATTTCTTAAGGAGAAAAACCGTGCCAAATTATACTTTCCCAGGAGCCCTAAAAATCCTATGAAGTGAAGATGAAGAACGGAAACTTTAAAGTCACTTTCCTCTTCTTACATTTCAGTGTGCATAAATTTTGATAAGAAAATTTCATTCTTGTTTCAGAAACTCCACAATACATATATCTATTTCGTGTTGTTCGTCTGCTATCTCAAACAGAAAGTTTTTTGCTAAAAAGATTTTGTAATCCCATCCTGTTTCCTTCACTACTCTATCAAACAGCTCTTTTGATCCAATATTGAAAGAGAAGGTGACGAAAATCCTTCCCGTTTTCTTAAGATAGCTCTTCGCTTCCAAGAGGTAACGGCGAAAGCTCTCATATCCCGGATCAACTAAACTGCGCATGAGCATATCTACCTTGGTCCCAGGCTCTGTGTGATGGCCAGCCCAAGGGGTGTTCCAGTAGATCACGTGAATATGTGAATATTCACGTGAATATTTCGTGGTTGAACACATCAGAGGTCACAACTTTGACTCGGTCGTCGACTCCATGCAGTTTTGCATTTTCAATAGCGTTTTACACAGCCGTTTCGTTGATATCCGTGGCCAAAACATGACATTTCTGTGAAGCTAATGCTGCCAGGATCGAGGTATAAGCCGCTCCACAACCAACCTCCAGGAAATCAAAGGACTCTTCCTCGGCTTTCTTCCGCAAATCTCCTTTAAGCTCTTTGCAAGCGCAAAGAAAAACGGGATGACTTGGCGTATCTCGTGTTTGCTCGTACGGTAGAGCTTAAATGCGCTACAAAGAGAAGTGCATATTTGCAGGGGAGTTACAAAGTTAATTTCACTTCATGTAACAGAGGAATGTATATATCTGGGAGATTGCCCTATTCTATTTCTACAGGAAAATTCACGGCATCTTCGACGTCACAAACAGCGCAAATACATGCAAAATTGCGCGGGTTCTCGCGTGGATGTACCCGCAATTACGTGATCAGTGTCACGTGCGTCGCAAAAACATTCGAGTCTGCACAGAAAGTTGTGAACGAAAAAGAAGACAGTACAGTCAAGTTCTGTTCAAAGTTTAAATTTTGTATGGACAGTATCGTATAGCAAGGTGTGCAACTGCCGTGTCGAACTAAATTCGTCTCCTTAGTTGATGTAACGCTCAACATTAACTACCGTTGCAACTGCTGGAGCAGGTTTCTGAGATTAAATTAATGATATAAACATTATTTGGATTATTCAAAGCCATCGCGGTCTGATCAAAACTGCACAGTACCGCCAAAAATGCAAATCGTTATTATCAGTGTTACCAATGCAAGGCTGTTACACTTCTCTAAATTAACTTAAAGTAAACCACAAACCCACCTCTCCTTTAACGTTACACCATTCTCACCCTTCCGCAATCTGGAAACGAAACACTATTTCTTTTTGAAATAGCTGCTTGTTGTTTATGCCACGGAGAAGACTGCGACGGTTAGACTAGCGGGAATCCTGTTGCGCTTGGCGTAGCCGCAGACTCGACGACCGTGGGCGCCACGCGATCCTTGTCTCTTTTCCTTCTCGGGACTTCGGAAACCCGCCGCGATTGGGCAACAGACTTTTCCATTTTGAAAGAGTTTCCTGCTGGCTTAACCGAACAAAAAGATCGGATAACGTATGACATACATACGAGTCGTGATGTCACGTCCGCTCACACACTGCACATGACAGTCGCACGTGTAAAAATGTACTTAATTTACATTGTGGTTTCTGGTGGTGTTCTGACTTGGCTCGTCTTTGATTGATTGTTTCTTCCGACACTGAAAAATCTCGCTGAAGATGTTTTAACACTGAAGTTGAATACTTCGAACTCCATCTCAACGTATTATTTTTCTGAAAGATATCAATGCGAAGAACTTCTTTGTAAGACCAAGAAATTCATCCTTGCAAATTTCACCGCCATGTACGCAGAAAACCGGGAAGATATTTTGAATATGTCGAACAAGGAAATTGAAATGTGGATTTCAAGTGATGAAATAAATGTGAGCGCTGAGGAAGATGTGTTTAAGATCATTCTAGCATGGATTGATCATGACAAAGGCAAGCGAAAGAAATATTTCGCCGAATTATTCCGTCAAGTTCGACTCGTTTATGTATCGCGTGACTTTCTAATCAGTGATGTCGTGACAAATGAACTCGTGAATGACAATGAAGGCTGTTTGGATCTTGCAAAGAATGCTGTACACTCAATCGAATCTACAAATTTTGGTAACGTTTCTGTTTCACCCAGGAAGTCGCTTGAAATCCCTGCTTTGGCAGTGACTGGATGCGAAGAATTGCTGTGTTATTTTCCTGGTGAGAACAGCTGGTGGAAATTAGGTGAGATACCATCTGAATGTAACACGCTATTATTTCCTTGCAAAGGGCATTTGTACGTTCCCGGTACTGATATGTCAAAATCAACTATTCTAAGCTACAGTCCAGACACCAACAGTTGGATGCGGCGACTAACGACGAATATTGGAGAAAACAGATATTTGATGAATATATTTGTCGGAAATGACGAAGCGTACGCTTTGGTGTCTGATATATGCTCATCTTGTAGTCGTATAAGATATTCTCCAAATGAAAGATATTTGGAAAATAATCTATGTGACAGAGAACACAGGACTTTCATCTCAAAGTATAAACCAGAATCACAATCATGGCAAGAAATCCTATTTCTTGATGCTCTTTGTCCGATTTTGAGAGAGAAGTTTTGTATTGTAGCCAGTGAGAATTTTATATATTTTATTGGCGGCTGTGTGCATGTAAAAGAAACAAACTCTGATGTTTTCCGTAAAAAGAACCTGACCGACGTTGACAGGTATGACCTTAGCAAACACCAGTGGGAGAAAGTAGCTGATATTCAAATTGCGAGAAGAAGAGCTCTAGGAGCTGCAGTGAACGGAAAAGTTATCATTGCTGGTGGAGCAGTTCATATTCAAAAGCATGCTGGTGGTTACATGTGTTGTTTAAGTGACTCATGCGAAATGTACAATGAATCAACAAATCAGTGGCAGTTAATCGCGGGACTCAAGAAACCGAAAGCATTGGACACTCTCTTAGCGGCTGATGGGAAGGTGTATGCTGTGAGCTGTCGGACCTATTTCTACTACGGTGGTCGGGGGACACCGCCGCCACCTGGTCGGGGGCGCATGCGGCCCCCGCCAAAATACACTTTTGAAGAAATAAGTGTTGAATGTTATAATGTTGATAAGAACGAATGGGAGTTGAAAACTGAAACAACTGTAAAGCGGGGAGGGTTGGGTTTAGTTAATTTCGCAGGAGCTTGTTCAGTGAGATTTTTCAAAGGACTATCCAATCTCCGTGGGCTGGAACCTTTCCTTTCACATAGTCTTTCTCGCAAAGCAGAAGAGCGGAAATGCTTAATTATGTGACAGAAAACGTCCTAGTTTCAATTTCGCGGTTATAGTTAAAGGGATCCGGTCAGCGTTCAGACCGCGCTGACCTGGACGCTAGTTTTCACGTTTTGAAAAAAGTCCACCTCAACCCGAAATCAAAATTACGCGAAGAGAGCCTCCAGTAATCTGCTTAATTAAATCTTCTTAGTGTTTCGTAATTAAAAATTAAAGTTTATCTCCTTAGGGGAAGGTCAATGAGTGTGTACAAGTGCGATTTCGACAGTTCTATACTATATTTGTGCATAGGCTAGTAAAATTGAAGAAGTGAAGGTTACGGTTCCTGTTTTTGTAAGCTTGAGAGTAATGTTTTTTTGGAATTATTTTTTAAATGCTACGCCTTCTACTAAAACGAATGTAAATACAAATTACTTACCAGATGTTAAACTTGCGTTGTTTCGATGTCTCTGTGGTCCTGGAGTCGATGTTAGGCCATTTGGGCGAGTTTAACTTTCTGGATTCTGCCTTCTACTCCCGGGGGGGGGGGGGGGACTCCCATATTAAAGGGACGGGGATGCTCGTCGGAAATTTTGAAAACAACCCCTAAAAGAGACCAATCTGGGCGTGGCTCTAGCTATTTTAG
>NC_135770.1:9126836-9141304 GCF_052425735.1 Oculina patagonica
TTCTAGAGTGGTAGCAAAATGTAGCAGTGTATTCATAGCAGACTCGGTTGTGATTACCGGTAAAATTATACTGACCTGGAAGCTTACTCGAAGCTTACATGTAAACAATAAAATCTTCTCTTGCCGGTCAAATTCGATCCAGTTCAGAAATAAAGTCAGGTCCGTAAAATAATTCAGTGAAAGAAATCTGACATACCTGTATTTGACTGGGTTGACTGTACGCTTTTCGATTGTTGATTAATTATTATGATTGGGAAATGTTACAACAAACTGCGATACATGTTTACGTGATCTTTTCTGTCGAAACAAACTAACATAATTTTTAGATAACTGAAACTATTTGTGAGACATGTTTACGCGTGACTCTCTACGATTCTATGTCGATACATGCAACTTTTTATTCGGATTGAAAACCTAAGGGGCTCTCAAAACCAAATTAATTTTGTTCTTCAAAAGTTCCATTCAGTGAATCATAAGGTAGTTATTGATTAACAAAATCCAAAATTGAGTGTAGCCAGAGAGCGGCAAACATTCAGGCTATGCTGATGAGTAAATATAAAATATTCGATTCCAAAGAAGATGACAACAAAATCTTACCGGTAAGCTGTAAGAATTTCTTCTATAGCCTGCAAGACCTTAAATTTCTTCTTCTTATACTTTTGAACTAATAAGAATCAAGATTCGTGGCTAATTTGTAAAGGGAATGCTTTTACCAACTCAAAATGCCCCACACACTAATAAAATCTTTATAATTTTGAGCCGCCGAGGGCCCTTAGGCCTCGTTCACATGCAACTTCCGGCTTTCACTGAATCGGTGTATTGCATTACACACACAAACCATCATCACTTGATCACCGGAGTGTCCGTAATAAAGAGGTTAAGTTTACGATGAATTTTCTCTGGGTCGAGATTTAGTGTTCGCTGTCCGTATTAGAAAGGGTCCATATTATAGAGGTTTTTCCTAAAGAAAATATGTAAGAATTCTGTCGGGACATCGGAAATTGTCCGTAATAGAGAGGTGTCCGTATTAGAGAGGTGACCGCAAGGAAATGTTCGATTGTATATATTTCTGAATAAATTTTATGCTTCACCGTTCCCAAAAAGCTAGTTTGGATCAAGCGTCTTAAGTGCCAACATTATATTTGTTTGCCGGCGCCGCGCGCAGACGAGACTAACCCCTTAGCCAGGGTTACGTCTGCGACCCAGGCTAACATTTGTATGCTCAAGAAATTTGAAATTGCAAAACTTAAAACAAACCAAACTTTGGTACCTTGAAACTAAATCATTCCATTTGCGTGTTTGTAGAACAATGCACAGCTTTAAAAGTATTGTCATATATTGCTATCCTTCAAAGTTCAAAGGAACCTGTCAATTGAGAAGGGATTAAGAATCGCTCGAGGTGTTCTTCAGTCTAGTGATCAAACCAATAGGAAGCTAAGTAGTAATCAAAGCAATTTTAATTGCTAAATATTTTCAAGTGCTTTTTCACACAGTATGAGGTCAATGAGAGGTTTGCTTGTCTTTTAAAAGAAAGAAATGTGTATTTCGAACTTGCTGCCATTTTGACTCACCTATGCCAGTTTTTACGTTCGTCGACTAATGAATAGCAATTTTTTTCCACAAATTGTCCGCGAAGTAACATGACGCCACATGTCATCAAAGCCGCGACAGGCTTATTTCACAATCACCAAGTTATGAAAACTAGGTTTTGGGCTTCAACATCTCTAACCTACTAACAGAGGTTAAATCAAGCAACTCAATTATAGTCTCCAGAAAGCGCATCAGTATTTGATAGCTACTTGTCGCTTTTACCCCTTGGATGAACGTCTCAAAGACGACGTTTAATACTGCCCGAGCCATAAACCATAGACTTTCGTCCTCCATATGCTCCGCCGGACGTATAACGACCTCTCGCGACTTCGTCCGCTAGCTCGACTGCTTTGTGGCCTACTGTACTTGAGAGGTCGACTTGTGGCAAGTCTGATCTAAACATAGACCGACAAAATTTCCCTGTTTGTTCAAGCTACGCCACTAACTGCTTCCTAATTAAATCGCGCTCGGAATAGTAGGCTAATGGTCCGGGTGAACTGGTCGGACGGACGAACGACCATAATTCAATCGATGCACTTCACCGATGGCCAGCGAGAGTTAATAGTAAATAAGGGAAATAAATTTGGGGGGTAGCCTGCGTGGCAGGCGTTTCAGTAAAGGGTAGGGAGAGGGGAAAACGAGAAGCGCTATAAGCGCTTGTCGCTTGCCCCTCTCTCTCCCTTTTGAACGCTTGCCACGCAGGCTAATTTAAAGATGTCCGCTTAATATGATGTCCGATTGAAACAGGTTTCACTGTTTTACAAATTCATTCCCAACTTACCTCACGTTGACAGCAATCTTTTGTAAAAGAGATGCAGTATTATAGAACGAACTTCCACACCGCAAGAAAGATTAGAACTGTGCGTGACTGACTGCACAGCATGCGACACAAAACCATACATTATGGCCCAGACATAATGTAATTTATGTCAAGGCGTGGTGCTCACATGATAATCCGTTGGGTAAAGGGACGGACGGACCATTACAAATATAAACCGGAGTGTTATGTGGTTTAGCACAGTATGAGGTCAATGAGAGGTTTGCTTTTTAACAGAAGGAAATGTGTATTTCGAACTTGCTGCCATTTTGACTCACCTATGCCAGTTCCATTACCAATTTTCACGTTCGTCGACTATTGAATAGCAATTTTTTACATAAATTTTCCGCAAAGTAAATTGTAAATTGACGACGGCACATGTCATCAAAGGCGCGACAGGCTAACTGATTTAGGCATTTCACAATAGAGCTTAAATCACGCAACTCAATTATAGTCTCCAGAAAGCGCATCAGTAATAAGCTAGTAATTAGATAGCTACTTGTCGCTTTTACCCCTTGATAGGTCTCAAAGACGACGTTTAATACTGCCCGAGCCATAAAGTCCTTCGTCCTCCGTGTCCCGCCGGACGAAGGACGACCTCTCGCGACTTCGGCCGCTAGCTCGACTGCTTTGCGGCCTACTGTACTTGAGAGGTCGACTTGTGGACTCGAGAGGTCGACTTGTGGCAAGGCTGATCTCAACATGACCGATAAAATTTCCCTGTTTGTTCAAGCTATGCGAGCTATGCCACCAACTGCTTCTAATTAACGCTCGGAATAGTAGGCTAATGGTCCGGGTGAACTGGTCGGACGGACGAACGACCATAATTAAATCGATGCACTTCACCGATGGCCAGCGAGAGTTAATAGTAAATAAGGGAAATAAATTTGGGGGTAGCCTGCGTGGCAGGCCGGCGTTTAAAGGGTAGGGAGAGGGGAAAACGAGAAGCGCTAAGCGCTTGTCGCTTGCCCCTCTCTCTCCCATTTGAATGCCTTCCACGCAGGCTAATTTAAAGACCGATGTCCATTAAAAAACTAAAGAACAAGAAGGCGGCTGGTACAGACCGAATACGAAATGAAATGTTAAAAAGTGGCGGTCACCTATTGATGACCTCACTGAAAAGACTCTTTAATCTTATTCTTGATGCAGGAATGTTTCCTGATTGTTGGTCCATGGGACTGATTACACCTATCTTTAAATCAGGGGAACTGAAGTCAAATCCAACTAATTACAGGGGCATCTGCGTGACTAGTTGCCTTGGAAAACTATTTACAGCCCTTTTAAATAATAGACTACAAAATCTCACCAAAAACAAAAATCTATTACATCCCTCACAAATTGGTTTCATAGAGGGATTTCGGACATCGGATCACATTTTCTCTTTACGAACTCTTATTGACAAATATGTAACTAATGCAAACAAGAACATTGAGAAGCTTGAGAAGCTTAAAATCGGGCGCTTTGCCTTGAAAGGCAGGGTTCAGTACAGCAGAAACCACGAAGCAGTTACTTAAGTAGCACTCAGTCCATGCTTTTAAGTATAGGATGCCAAAAGTTTCTAAGGACGTTTTTAAGTTTTCTTTTTTTCCTAGATCAATAACAGAATGGAACTTGCTGCCCGCTGACTTAGTGAATTGCAAGTCATTATCGAATTTTAAATTCAATTTAGGGAAGCATGTAAACAAGTAAATTGTAACTAAGTATTTTTATATCTTATTTATACATGTACATTTTGTTTTTGTTATTTTGTACTCTTATAGTTGATGTGATGTCTTAAACGATGTTATCAACTCAATAAATGTAGATGTAGAAATAAATGTAGACTGTGTTTGTGTAAGTCACAGGGCTTGCATGAGCTGTATTAGTGTGCATAATATAATATCTAGAACGTTGTCGAGATTGCATTATTACTTAATGACATGATGGTTTCAATTTATAAATGTATCTCACACAATACAAATAAACGATTGAAGTAGACGACTAGACAATGTAAAGTTTTAAGACTTAGCAAAGTGCAGTGTATTGGTAATACTGTAAGGTGCGGTTTCACCTGAAGGTCGTGTGCTTTTCGGTATTTTCCAGGCATTGCACTTTGATGGGACAGTACTACAACTGTTTACCGGGGAACTACTATTGTCAAGAAAATGATCACAACTTGTTGATGAATGATTGAACATTTGTTTCATACCATTACTGTAATAGCAATTGATGAAGGCTTTTAGTCCTGAACCAAAGTATAAGGACTGGGAAATACTGAAACCCATTATCAGCCACCTTAAACGGAAATATCTTGTTGGTGTTTCAAGGAATCCAAGGAAACTTCACTCATCCCATGTATCTATGTATTGCGGTATTTTGTAATTTTTTGAGTGATTTTTGGGGATGTTTGGCAGGTGATAGTTTCTTTAAAAGAATTAGTAAAATTTAGACAACTAAGAAATATTGAAAATTTAATGTGAATTTAACATTGGAATTTGAAGTTAGAAATTGGCAGACGGACACCAAACAGTCCCGTGACATCCTGGAGTGTTTTTGCATGGGGGTCAACTGTGTGATGATGTTTCCATTTTTTTCTTCAATCCCCACTGATAAAGAACTGTTGTTGGTGTTATATTGGTGTTATCACATGTCAAGCCTTTAACAAGGTATGAAAGAACACAAGGATTTAAATTATTCTGGTGCTCAATTTTTGCGTACCGTAGTTATTCGGTTATAAGGCGCACGGTTTTTTCGAGGAAAATCTGTTTTTCTGTCGAAAGTTCATGCCAAAATTGGGGTGCGTCTTATAGCCGAGTATTTTCGCCCAACAAAATCTTATGACCGCCATTTTACCGGAACTTATAGTTAAAACAAGAGTAATGAAAACACTTAATGTTGGTTATTGACTTTTACAGTATTAAAGATATAAGAAACATTAAGTTAAGTTTAAACGCAAAGTTTATTATCACGTTTGTAAAATGAGTTTTAGTAACATCTGTATATGCCAGCATTTTGTTGAAATTAGACAAAGAAAATCAAGCATACTCATTTGAAACAAACCTTTCTAAGCGTGGAAAGTGGAAAATGACTTTAGAAGACAAGGAAATCACCAAAAAAGCTTGAGAATCTTTGAAAAACACTCCATAAACAAAGTTCGTAGCGATACGAAGCATGCTTGAGAACTTGGTAACCAAGCTACAAACTCAGTGGTCACTGGTAACTACACGTCTGCCAGGTTACTAAGCCGCTAAGTTCGAAGCCTGAACGATGGAAAGATGTTTTGCTCAAGTGGATTTACGTCTTTTTTAGCAGGAAATGTTAGCTTTTTACTCGAAGATTGTGCCAAGGAGTATGAACAACATTCAAACATTCAAATTTTGTAAGAAAAAACTGTCCTTAAATTGATCACTACATCTTTTCAACTCTCCAACTCATGATGCGTCTTATAACCGAGTGTTTTAGGAGAATTTTCAGTTTGTAAACTTAGCATGACAAAGTTGCCAAGTTTGGGGTGCGTCTTATAACCGAGTGCGCCTTATAACCGAATAACTACGGTAACTAAAATTAATGTTACTCAAATTCCTGATGGATTCTGTCTTAAACTGTTACGAGCTTAGTATTTCCAAATTATTGCATGTCAATGTAAGGCAAGACAAGACATGCCTTGGTTCTTATGTAATTCTCTTAAAAACACATAAGATATTGACTATAATTTTGTCTGTGCTATGGCAATTCACAGTGGGGTGGTCTTGATGTGTCTTTAACTTGTAGACTGGACTGGACTAGACTAGTAAAACGCGGACTAGTAAAACGCGGACTTGTAAAACGCCTCTAGACACTTCGAATTCCTTGGCCCCAATCATCTTACGGCTCTCTTCAATACATAATGTCTCAAAAAAACAGTAACCTCAGAAAGAAGTCAGAAGCAAATAAGGTCGAAAGACCGAATTTGAACATATAACGGCAAATGTTCTAATGTCACGAACGTAGGAGTCGTGTAGGCCCGTCACCTTTATTTACCACATACTGCCCCCAAATTAAAACAGTACCCTCAGAAAGAAGTCAGAAGCAAATAAGGTCGAAAGACCGAATTTAAACATTTAACGGCAAATATTCTAATGTCACGAACGTAGGAGTCGTGTAGGCCCGTCACCTTTATTTACGATTGACTGTTGATTTCTGGACGGGCCCCGTTCTACCTCGTGCGAGCAATACAAACGACTGCACTCAACAGACGTCAAGTAGTGGAAAGAAAGAAACATATGCACACAACTCATAGCATCAATCCCATTGTTTTAGTAGGGGTTTGCAGAACGAACATGTGCTATACTGCAAAAACATCTCCACGCTAAAACAGACCATAGAGTGCTCAAAAAAGCTAGAAATATGCCGTCGAAGAAACACACAAGAGCTTCAAACACAAATTGTTTCGCTCGCTAAACCGTTTAGTTTTATCCGATTTACAAGCGCTTGTTTTACAAGTCCGCGTTCTACAAGTCCGTGCTTAACAAGCCCTCGTTTTACAAGTCCGCGTTTTACAAGTCCGCGTTTTACTAGTCCTCGTTTTACAAGTCCGCGTTTTACTAGTCCGCGTTTTACTAGTCCGCCTTTTACAAGTCCGCGTTTTACCTGAGTCCGCGTTTTACTAGTCCGCGTTTTACAAGTCCGCGTTTTACTAGTCCGCGTTATACTAGTCCGCGTTTTACAAGTCCGCGTTTTACTAGTCCGCGTTTTACTAGTCCAGTCCAGTCCTCGAAATACAGTATGCCAAAACTCCCCGCCCTCTAAAGATAAGTCCTTGACGGTTCTTGTCGTTTTTCGGTGCCTATTCATCTTCGGCATCTTTCTCATCCACCTCTCGTTCTGTCCTGTGTCTGTCATCACACGAAAGAAAAGCTGATTCTCAAAAAATCTGCCACAAAAGGAAATTGACAAAAACAATATGAAAACCATATATCGAAAGTTTCTTATTCTAAAATTTTATCATACGTCTTAATTCAGAGCTACAAAGAAGTTCCTCCTTTTGAGTTATTGATACTGTTCTTACAGTACCTCTTTCCACTAGCGAAATTTTACAAAATTCCTTCGCGGCGAAAAGGTAGCGCGAATCCAGAACAAACTCCAATCGAGAGTGGGTTAATTCTAGATTACTATTAATTAACTATTACAACATTCATTTTTAAAATAGTTTCCCAAGCCGACTAAGCTAACTAAACGTCGAGTGTATCTTTCAGTAAACAAAACATGCCGTTATGACGCCGGAAATCCAGCTCACGCATACTATACCCCGTGACTCACGCAAACCTCCGACTTACGTGCTACTACAGTCATTCCTTTCTAAACATTTTTTTTTGACCACCACCGTACCTTTCTACCCAAAAAACTCATGAAACCGCCCGGTTTTAACCTGTTTTAACCTTTCAAAAATTAGAGCGTTCGAAACTAAATAAGATCCGTAATCACAAACAACATACAGCCGTTTACCAGCACTCTTTAAAACTCCTGAAACCCTTCAAAATCAGGCAAAATAAATCTTTGAAATAACCTTTATCAATGTTTCTTATTTTTTATTCAGTTCTATAAAATGCCTTTCATACACTACTGTCAAACAAAAATTTCAATTTCCTCAAAGTTTCAAGACAAAAGAATAACAAATATTTCGTGCACAATGTAATTTGATTAAGCCAATATTATCACGTCTAAAAATACTTCAAGCAATTCAGTGAAAACCCGGTTTTTTTTTTCGTATCAACGAAAACCACTTTCGAATAATCAATACATGAAAATAACAATAAGATCAAAAGGAAGAAAGGAACCTTTCTAATTATTTGAAGACTTTCAAAGCCGTGATATTATGCATCCAATCCGCGATAAAATTTAATTACAACAAAATCCAAGTTCTCATTTTGAATTCCATTTTTTTCAGTTGATACCTTTATCCAACTTGTGAAAAATTCCATTCAAGTTCCTATTAATACTGTACATTCCCAATGTTTTGCTCAGGTCTTCAGAAGCGTCTTACTAACCAAATCTAAAATAATTCCAAAACATGCTGTACAAACATTCTACTCTTTGTGACAAACGACTTGACGACCAATTGTTCAGAAATGAAAATCGTCACAGTTCTTGCTAAATAAAAAAAAAGTTTTACGGCGGAGTCAGGCTCAAAAAATATACCGCAAGATCACACCCCCATTCATAGTCAGAAACCAGCAAACCATCTAGTTTGCTAAAAAAACACTGCGTGACATCAATGGCGTTACCTTTTTCATTTACAAAAATAACTTTAACTTGTCAAAGTAAGTGCAATTTCACAATGGTGAATATCGGTACAGTATGGGGCCCAGTTCTCGGCCGGGTCCAGTTCTCGGCCACTTTGTGTTTAACGCGTTTTTTCACACTCCAGTTGAATCAAAAGAAAAAGGTATTTCCTTCAAACGATAGACTGATTCATGTGCTTTAAGTATCTTGAGTTTGATCGTTCAATTCGATATAGAAATCTCACACGTCGAGTTTACGCGGAGGTAGGTGAATTTGCATTCCCGAAAAAGTTGTTTGTTTACGGCTCCAAATTCATGGATGTAGTTAAATTCGTATTTTATCCAAAAGCCCCCACCATACGAGCTAATTTTTGGCATGTGAAACGTAGAATAATTCAGCTTTCTGCTTTAGTTAACTTTTCGTTGAACCGTTGTATTTTTTGGTCTTAATTTACTTCGAAATTTTTTCTTGCGACGTTTGCGTATTTGCCAGTTCTCGGCCACCCTGCTCGCTATCACAGCTTAGCGCTTGGTTTTTAATATAATTTCATCTGCTGCTGCCAGAATGAAAGAAATAAATGTTTTAAAAATAAAGTTCAATCTTATCTCTAAGTTTTGAGCTGACTCTTGTCTTGTCTATTATTTCTACAACACTTAAATCTTTCAAGACCTTTTCACTGCAAAATAAACCATTTAAATGCACGGGTCACACAATGCGGTTTTGCCAGAACCTGCACATAGGCAACTAGGCGCGTTAAAATCCTTCTTTTCTAAAGTAAAACAAAGCATCATAAAAATAATGTGGGATCGATATAGTATAAATAGGTTTACAGAGTGATTTTATGACTGTGAAAATTAATTGAGCATTTTTTTACAGATAATTACGCACAAGCTTTTTAGTGGCCGAGAACTGGGCTAAGGTGACCGAGAACTGGGCCCACAAATGGAGCTTTTATTTTTATTATTGCTCGGGCAAATTAATTTTTGACCGGTCGATAGCTTTACACCAAAAAGCTGAATAATGTAGCTAGCTCTGGGAGAAATTTTAAGTTCCTGCGGTTCTTCTGAGGTAAGAAATACAAGTTTACGTCAAAAGTGGCCGAGAACTGGGCCAAGGTGGCCGAGAACTGGGCCCACAAATGGAGCTTTTATTTTTATTATTGCTCGGGCAAATTAATTTTTGACCGGTCGATAGCTTTACACCAAAAAGCTGAATAATGTAGCTAGCTCTGGGAGAAATTTCAAGTTCCTGCGGTTCTTCTGAGGTAAGAAATACAAGTTTACGTCAAAAGTGGCCGAGAACTGGGCCCCATACTGTACTTTGCCCCGTAAGCTTTTTTCTCTGTCCTTCCGCCGAAGCAAAAAAACACAACCTGATTACACATTAACCCAAAAGTCGACCAAGTGTGCCTGCAACGATTTCCTGTCAAAACTAAAATGAAAACCATTGCGGTATGCGTCACCCGTAGCGGTTTTGTAGCAACCCCAAGCTATCCCCGTCTTTTTGGCCGCGCCAGGAGACTACGCTCTAGGACGACCAAAGGGTAAACTATAAATCGGCCACGCCCGATTAATAAGGGAAAATTATTTTGCTGTTTTGTTGATTTTCAAAAAGCTTTTGACTCAATATGGCATGATGGTTTACTTTCAAAGCTGATTACCTATATACTAGTTATGCAACGCTTTCGAGTGGTATACTATGGAATATCCCACGAGTCACTTGTATTTTCTCGGTATACACACGAGCCTTTAGGCGAGTGTGTATGCCAAGAAAATGCAAGTG
The DNA here is from genome assembly GCF_052425735.1 of Oculina patagonica. Taxonomy (NCBI): domain Eukaryota; kingdom Metazoa; phylum Cnidaria; class Anthozoa; order Scleractinia; family Oculinidae; genus Oculina; species Oculina patagonica. The sequence goes on from NC_135770.1 coordinate 9,137,266, forward strand.
ACAAGTGGGATATTCCATAGTATACCACGAGAAAGTGTTGTGTAACTATTTTATACCATGCCATAGAAAATACGCTTACTAAATTTCGTCGAAAATACAAACGCAGCGCACTATGGGAAGGTTGGGTTGAATACCGTCGAATATACAACGGCTTTCCTGTATTCTGATTGGCTGTATTTTCTATGGCATGGTATAAAAACTAGGTGGACACTTTTATCAACTGATTTCAGATATGTACTCTAGATCCAAATGCGCCATAAAGTGCGGAAATCGTAGGACCCAATTCTTTAATTACAACAGGGGTGTAAGACAAGGATGTATTCTGTCTCCTCTACTATTCAATCTATATTTAAACGACTTTCCTTTTACTCTAGATAACTCTCGTGATACAGACGCAATTACCCTACCAAATGGAGATCCACTTAATTGTCTATTTTATGCAGATGATCTAGTCCTTATATCTCAAAGTGCTTCAGGTCTTCAAAAGCAAATCGACACACTCCAAAATTACGTACAAAAATGGCTGTTGAAAATAAATCTTCGGAAAACAAAAGTTTTAATTTTTCAAAAGCAGAACCGTAAAAGCACCCGGGAAAAATATTCTTTCTTTTTAAATGGAAACCAAATTATTAATACCCCAGATTACACCTTCCTGGGAACAATATTTAGCTCGAATGGGAGTTTCACCTCCTCAAAAAAGAGTTTAGTCGAAAAATCTAGACGTTCAGTATTTGCATTTAAAAGGTATATTGAATTCAACAAACTCTCTATATCCAAATGTAATTTCTTATTTAATGCTGTCTTTCTACCCGTTCTTTTATATGGTTCAGAAATATGGGGGGCATATGATAGCCTCAATCTTAACAAATGGGAGAAAGATCCTATCGAACGCTTTCACTCGCAATTTTACAAATCTTATCTTTGCCTTAATAGAAGAGCATCGAATGTCGCAGCAAGAAATGAAACCGGAAGACTCCCTCTCAAACTAACTATTTTCTCTAATACACTCAAGTTTTGGCTTCACTTACTAAACCTTCCGACTTCAAGCGTTGCCAGACAATGCCTTCAAATTTCAACTCAACTGGCAGACTCTGGAAAAAAATGCTTTATGCTCTCCATCTATGATATACTTAAACAATATGGTACCGATTTCTCTACTGATCTACAAACTATGATTGATACAAAAGGAGATAGATTAAAAACTAAACAGTTTCAATCCAAAATAATCAAAAACTTTAAAACTGGTTTAGAAATGCATCAACACGAATTGATTAGATGTAACAAAAAACTGAAATTTTACTCTACTTTCAAAACAGATGTTACTCTCTCTAACTCACTAGAACTAATTACAAATCTTAAACATCGACGGGCAGTAGCAAAACTTAGAGTAGGCAACCATAACCTACGAATTGAAACTGGTAGACATTCTTATCCTAAACTTCCTGAGCATCTGAGAATCTGTCAAAACTGCAGCTCAAATGAAATTGAAAACGAAGAACATTTTGTACTTAATTGTAGTAGATATGATACAATTAGAAAATCTCTAATAGACTACATTGTTAGTAATTATTCTGATTTTAGTTCTTTAGATGCCAATCAAAAAATTATATTTCTCTTTAATAATATAGATGCCTTTCTCTGTAAAAAATTAGGTTACTTCATTCATGAAGCTTTTGCACTAAGAAATGAATCGACAATCGCAACAATTGTCAATAAGTTGATCCTATTACTTGCCCTTACATATCTTTAGATGTAATTCGTATTATTATTATTATCATTATTTTCCTATACTTTTGCAATACCATTTGTAATTGGGAATGCAAATAAAGTGTGTTGTTGTTGTTGCATGGCCCAGACATAATGTAATTTATGTCAAGGCGTGGTACTCACATGATAATCCGTTGGGTAAAGGGACGGACGGACCATTACAAATATAAACCGGAGTGTTATGTGGTTTAGCACAGTATGAGGTCAATGAGAGGTTTGCTTTTTAACAGAAGGAAATGTGTATTTCGAACTTGCTGCCATTTTGACTCACCTATGCCAGTTCCATTACCAACTTTTCACGTTCGTTGACTATTGAATAGCAATTTTTTTACATAAATTTTCTGCAAAGTAAATTGTAAATTGACGACGGCACATGTCATCAAAGGCGCGACAGGCTAACTGTTTTAGGCATTTCACAATCACCAAGTCATAAAAACTTGGTTTTGGGCTTTAATAACTTCTTTAACCTACTAACAGAGCTTAAATCAAGCAACTCAATTAAAGTCTCCAGAAAGCGCATCAGTATTTGATAGCTACTAAAATTAGCTGTGATCCATGTCATCCATTAAGTTGCAAAATTGTTTAGCACTTAAAACGAGCCAAAAGTTTGTCCAAAAAGCCTTACCTATTAAGGAATCGTCTCAGATTTTACTATTCGCCACCCCATACATGGGAAATTTTGTAAATCTGAGCTTTCGGAAATGCCACTTCCTGCATTTAATTTCTGAGACACTTTTATGCGATATTTTCTGTATATTAACTTGTAATTTTATTAATAAGCTTTTGTTGGTGAGTCGCGTAGCTATAACTAGTACTGTTTTAGCCTACAATAGCTTTTTTGCGCGCTTTCGCATTTCAGCAGTAATCATGTCGCTTGTCGATGTTTAGAAATTCCTGTTTCACCAAGATTCAGGGCTGCGTCGCTTGTCGCTTTTACCCCTTGAAAGGTCTCAAAGACGACGCTTTTAAAATACCGTCCGATCCATAAACCATAGACTTATAATATAGTTCTTCGTCCTCCATGTCCCGCTGGACAAATAATGACCTCTCGCGACTTCGGCCGCTAGCTCGACTACTTTGTGGCCTACTGTACCGTGAGAGGTCGACTTGTCGACACGGAAATAAATTTTGGGGTAGCCTGCGTGGCAGGCGTTTAAAGGGTAGGGAGAGGGGAAAACGAGAAGCGCTAAGCGCTTGTCGCTTGCCCCTCTCTCTCCCATTTGAACGCCTTCCACGCAGGCTAATTTAAAGACCGATGTCCGATTGAAACAAGTTTTACTGTTTTACAAATTCATTCCCAACTCACCTCACGTAGACAGCGATCTTTTGTAACAGAGATGCAGTATTATAGAACGAACTTCCACACTTCAAGTTAGGTTAGAACTGTGCGTGACTGACTGCACACCATGCGACATAAAACCAGACATTATGACCCAGACATATGTAATTTATGTCAAGGCATGGTGCTCACATGATAATTCGTTGGGTAAGGTTGTACCAGGTACGCTAAATCTAACCAATGAGATTTGGGGGCGTTATTTCGAGGGTATATTATTCTCCCCCCCCCCGGGGGGAGGGGGGTGGATACTCCCATAAATGGGCTATACAGGTATGTGCCGCGGGATAGGGTGTGGTTTTTGAGGTTCTTTTGCTCCTTTAATTTTGGCATTGTGTTCCCGGTGTGATCCTTAAATAGGGTACCTAAATCCTATCAACTAAAAAAACGCCTAGCTAAACGAAAAGAAGCTATTATAAAGATTTGTGTTTTGCCGTGCGCGGCTGGGCGTTATTTGGGTCGTCACGGAACACTTCTCCTCCCCTTGAATAGGGTGTCATTGTCCCGGGGGGGGGGGCACTCCCTTATTAGGGCTTACCTGAGACGTGCGGCCCGATAGGGTATGGTTTTCAGGCTTTTCTGTCTTGAACGGGGTATACATTTCACCCCTTTTTGTCTAAAACGGGGTATCTTTGCATGGACCAAAGTCAAACAGGATATGCCTGCAGAGGTGTAACAAGCCGAATTTTCGCAAATTCTTCCGTATTGCGGACTTACGTTGATTTCGGCATTGATACTTAGCTTAATTCACGATCTTAACAAAGCCAATGAGGTACTTGTTTATGTCTTAGACGGGGTACGTATCAAATATTGGCATTCTGTCTTAAACAGGATGGAAAAATCAGAGGTTTGTGTCTTAAACAGGGTTAGGGTTTAGGAGGCCGGGCCGCACCTCACTACCCGAAATTACGTCGAGTAACCCCCCCCCCCCTCCCG